>NC_092798.1:8909768-8985734 GCF_918797505.1 Bemisia tabaci
CAATGGTGTCTTTCGAAAAAAAATGTTTTTTTCCCCGACAACTCGTCCTGGTTAAAACTGAATTATTGGAAAGGATAGAGGAAGTTTTCGGTCATCAAAACTGAACTTCGGTCAAGATAAACGAGGTCCTCCTGGTCCTCGGAAAGAATACGATTCTCAGCACGGGTAACGGAAACTTTGTTTGTTTAAACCAATTCCTGCACTAAAGAAAATATTTGTGCCACTGTGTTACTTTCGGTCAATATAAGAAGTGTAGCACAAACCATTCCAAATTTTGCGTTGATTATGGTGAAGTTTAAACATTGAATTCAGTCTGAACACCAATGGGAAAAACCGGGAAACTTCAGAAATAACAAAAAGTTTGGGTTATCAGGACTGAATTTTGCAATATGGAACTTTTAATTCCTGGCTCATACCTAAAAGTACCTATCTGCATAGGGAAACGAAAGGCACTTTACGACTGTGTAAGTCCGCAACCACGTATCTCGTTCGTGGTGTTTGAAAATTTCCGCTCCTACTTTATTTTTCTAAAATAGTACAAATCGGCGTCATTCCTAGAAGTTCTTGATGCAGAATTGAGACTCACTGAGACTCAAAATCGAGGCAGTTTTTAAGAACTTCCGTCAAGTAGTTTTCCGTTTAAAAAATAAAGTATGATAGGAAGTCTGCAACTTAACATACCAATATACGTGGTTGCGGACTCACACCGTCGATTTGTTTTTTTCCGAAATAAGCCAGAAATTGTAGATCCTGACTGCAAAATGTAGTCGAATCCAGGTTCCATCTCCCACAATAACCGAACTTTTGTTTGATTTCTTCTCTCGATGTGCGTCCAAAACTGGTTACCCGAACCATAAACTTTGGTGTTCCGCACGAATCAAAGCTCTTCCTCTTCGTGCAACACCCGGAGATAATTCCTTTCCCAGCCGTTGACAGGGGATTTAAAAACCCGGGCTAATTGGGGGGCCCGGCTCGGCCTGATCCGCGGGGAGCGTCAGTTTACGAGCCAAGAATTTTCAGCCGACCAATTAAGTCATCGGGGCGTTCGTCGGATTAGACACCGCGAGTGCGATCGACCCACCGTTGCCATCTTCACGTCTAATCCGCCTTATTCCCATTTCTTTTCCGCAAAATTATCCGGAAAATGGCAACGCTGGATGAGCACGATGCTCCGGGGCCCGCGGCGTGATGGAAGGGAGGAGGGAGGGGGGATGGGGCAGTAACTTATGTATTTTACTGCAGTTTTGCCCACCTGTTCCACCTGTCAAGGTCGCTGAAAAAACGGCTCCCCAAGCCCTCCCTGGCTATCGTCGCCCCTCTGACGTAAGGGCGTATCTCTATTTACACGTAAGCCTTGTTTTACGTATAAATGCATGCTTTTCGGGGCTCAAATGGAAATAGAGATGCGCCCTTATGTCAGAGGATAGACGGTATCTCGGATCTGCCTCCGGCCCCCATCGCGATCGGCCGGACGGAACAAGAGGGCATCGTCGCCATGTTGATGACGTTGCTGCGTTGGACACGTCGCCTTCGGACCGCGTCAGAAGACCGTTGATTGGTGCTCTTCGGGGTTGACGCCTCGATGGGCGGAACTGCACACGTTGAAAGCATTGGACTACATTTTGCAGTGAGGAGATACGATTTCTGGCTTATTTCAGAAAAAAACATATGTGCCGGCGTTTTCTTATGCAGGACACTGGAAAAAAACACGTTGGAGCTAGAGTACAGACTCTTGAAAAAATTGACAAGAAGAAATACTCTTGATTCAATCGGATTTTTGCTTGAATCAAAACGAAATCCGCTTAAATTAAGATGCTTGGTTCTTGATTTAAGCTAGATTCTGATTGAATCAAGAGTGCTTTTTCTTGTCGATGTTTTTAAGAGTCTGGACTCTGGATCCAATGAGTTTTTTTTCCAGTGAACTAGAATCAGCCTAACTACATTTGGACTTTATTTCGCAATTCGGAACTACAATTTTTGACTCCTCTGTATGAACATTTATGTGCGTTGGTAAACCAACGGTACAAAAGCCGTTTCTGAACTGAGCCAGATATTGTAGTTCAAATTGCAAAATTCAGTCCGTGTTAAGTTGCCCGAGTTCCTCGCGCTTTTTAATTTATTCACAGAGATCCAAACAGTATGACGCCCTGAAGCATTACTTAAATTTTTGCTGGATTCCTAAGATTTTAGTCCTAAGACTTCAAATTAGAGTGTTGCTTAGTTTTCCGTTGTACAAAATGAAAAAAATAATGCAATGCCTGCTGTAGCCGGTCTGATTTGTCTAAAGGACCACGAGACAAGGTTCAAATTTAAGTATACTGATGGATGTTTCCTCCTCAAAATTGCACGTGAAATAAGATTCACGCAACGAAAATTACTGAAAGTAACTCCGAACCAAGATATCAATGTTTTCATTTAGCGCTGATTACGACAATTTTGAAATCTCTTTTCATGTGAGAAACAAGAATCATCTACTTCAATCAAATCGCGCACTAAACAGCTCTCAATAGGCAGTACTCCTTCCCCATCTTATGTTGTTCAAGTTGTACCTAAACAACGTGCAATAGTTGAGCTGAGGCGTCCATAGTTAGGTTGTCATATTTTCATACTATGAAGACTCTCGCGGTAACCTTTAACTCAAGTTGATTAGTTTTTTTTCTGAGCGAGAATTCCGAAATAATTCACAAAAAAACTTTAATTTCTTGGTTAGAAATCATTTTCAGTGATTTTTGTCGGGTATTAGTTGTGTTTTATGTTCATTTTTGGTAGATGATAAAAAAAAAAAAAAAAAAAAAAAAAAAAAAAAAAAAAAAAAGTATCCTTATCCTTGAATTCGTGCCTTTTCCGGTGGTCCATTATACACTAATTAAACCGCATCAAAAAATGGGAATTAAAACCAGCCGTCGAATTATATCATCTCAATTTCCTCACCCATAAACTCAGCTCCGTGAACCGCCAATAGGAACACAAGTGCACCACCACTAGGGCAAAAACATGAAAATGTCGTTATGCGACAATGAAATGAACTGCGACGCGAGGACATAAAGAACCAGTAATTGAACGGTGACATCCGAATACAAGACAATCATTCTGAGCGCTGGTCAGTCGGAATTGATCTTCCTCTTCACACCTCAAAATGACCACTCCTGTGGGCATAAAAATGACCCCAACCTCGCGAGCGCGTGCTATACGACCGCGACAGCGTTGCCAAAACACCCGAACAAATACATTTTTTTCGTAGGGGCACGGCCTAAATTATGCACGAAATGGTGACGCCATCCGCGAATGCTTTTAATCGCCCCGTGTATTTATCGACACCGTTTGTTTAATGACGCCGATAAAAACTTTACAGCCGGAAAAATTGACGGTGCTAGTCCTTATCTGTGAGAGGTTAAATACTTTTAATTTAAGCACCGCCCATGTCACCGAAAACATCCGTGTTTACGACCGCGGTTTACTCTGCCGTGCTAAGGAAGAACGCCGTATGAGCCTTTAGGCGTTGCCAAATTTCCTTTGACAAATCACTGATTTTCAGGAAAATTCTTGATTATTCGTCTACCCATTTCCCAGATGATTTCGTTTGTAATTTGATCTAAAACTTCTGAAAATTTCAATGAAAAATGTTCATAATTTTCCTCAAAAATAAACATTTTATCGAGGGAAATTTGGCAACTTTCGAATGTTCATACGGCGTTCTTCCTTAGCACGGCATTACTGTCGGGGCATTTAATTTGCGAGTAACCAGAGTTCCAGAGTGCAGAGATAGATTCATCGGGCTCTCATTCATTTCGCGATTTAGTGCGCGATATGCCGGAAGAAATAAAAAGAGCATTTGATTGCCCTGTTATAAATATGGGTCGGTGTTGGGAGGAAAGTAATGCAAATTAGTCCATCTTTGATGCAATTTTTTTTCTATACATGTCTCTCTCATCTCTTTTCTCTCCTAAACAGAGGCAATTTATTTCAGAGAGGCGGCAAAGCAATTTAATCGAGTGAGGGAAAAGTCATGTTTGGAGGGCAACGCCATCTTTCGCCTAGTTATGCTTGACGAGCAAATATTTGTTGGACAGAAAATTTGTCGAAGAGAGCACTTTCTCAAGCAAGTTTTTACGAATTATGTTGATTTGCCAAACAATTCTTACAACACCTCCGGTGATTCTGAGCATCGATTAGTACAGTAGACCCTGGATTATCCGGCTTCGTATTATCCGGACTCTGGATTATCCGGCTTCGTATTATCCGGACTCTGGATTATCCGGATCGATTTTGCAACCATGTAACTACGTACGCATTCCGATAAGTGAGCGGATCCGCGGAGAAGCGGTCGCAAGGCATATTGGCGCCTGCAAGGCTGAAGGAATACTTCACGCATTGCGCCAAACAGTGAGGTCGGCGTGGAACGCATTAGCGCCTACCAGATTTCATAAATACTTCTCGCATTACGCCAAACGCAGTGCAGTCGGTTAGTTAGCCTAAAACGCACATTAGCAGCTAATGACTGCATGAATACTTCAAGCATTGCGCGCTTTAATCGTTATATTGTAATTTATCGTTGTCGGCTACCATTCACAATCACCATTGAGTCCTTCAGTTTGGCGTTAACCTTTTAAATTCGTGTTGGTATGTACATGATGTATACATAATAAGAATACTGTGGTGTTGGTTGGTGGTGTTTGTGTTTATCATTATTATCCGGATTTCTTTTTCATCCGGATCGGGCCCGGCACCAATTAATCCGGATAATCCAGAGTCTACTGTAGTATAGTGAGTACCGCGCGGGACCTCTAAACATATTTACTTGAGCAGTACCGTTTCTTAGGATCAGACTATAGAGCGGTCTCTAATAAAAAAAATTTAACACATAAAGAGACACAAAGTCATAATATACCTCCCAAAGAGCGAGTTTTGATGCTTATAATACAGTAGAAGTGGTAGTGGGCTTTTGAAGGAAGTATGTTTACTTTTCTACCCTTACGTTAAAGTCTCTGAGCCGTTAGAGTTTTCCTGCATTTTACAGTAAAGAACTATACTATTTCTGGCTCGTTTTAGAAACAGCGTGTACACTATGCACCATTGGTGGTAGTATTGTTATCATTGCCTTTACAACCTAATTCTTAATCTCAATAATTCAGCAAATGTCAATTATGGAAGAATAACCTATCATTTCCCGTACCACTTAATTATTTATCCGTTTCAGCGTATCAAAACTGTTTATGTAAATGCTGTGATAACAATTAGATATAATATAATTCTGTGTTGAATTTAGTACACACAAAGCTTGGGTTGGTCTGTGCTCCACTTTCTATACTAATCAAAAGTAACACAAGAACACAAATATTTTTATCAGTGTGTGAAATAAAAGATAACTTACACTGGGGGAAAAAAAACACATTGGATCTAGATTTCAGACTCTTGAAAACATCGACAAGAAAAAGTACTCTTGATTCAATCAGAATCTAGCTTAAATCAAGAACCAAGCCTCTTTAATTTAAGCGGATTTCGTTTTGATTCAAGCAAAAATCCGATGAATGAAGAGTATTTTTTCTTGTCGATGTTTTCAAGAGTCTAGACTCTAGATCCAATGTGTTTTTTTTCCAGCGTAATTAAAGTATAAGTTTCCTAAAAATTCATAATGTTTCCATAGGCAAAGGCTCATAATGTTTCCGAAAAAGTCACAGTGAGCTCTGATAATTTTAAAGCAAGGCTTCTGGGTGAGTGGTGAGTTGCTCACTGCTCCCGGGTTGGTTGCAATTAGGGGGTTAATCGGAGCAAACGGTTCGATTGAATTTACATTGGAGATCCCGAGGACCTCGCACGTTCGAAGCCGGTATTTCATCCTCAAGTTATTCCCATCCGGAATGAGTATAGATTTCCCGGGGCCAGAGGTAAATGAGCCTGATGCGAGGCCGCATTTAAAACACTCATAAATACACGAGGGGAGGACACTCCGCTCATAAACCCACGTTGCCGGGTTCACCGAAAATAACGGCGGAATAACCTTAACTGAGTTTTACCAGGAAAAAAAAAATACTAGTAAAGTTGCCCGAACTGACGAACCCTATGTAACAAGGTACGGAAAGTGTGTTGGAACCATACTATTTTGTGGGGAAAGCAAGACGAAAAATTCCAAAAATTTCATTTAGAGTCAGTTCATGGCTCTATATTCCAGCCAGTCAGCTTGATATTCCAATGCGTCTACCTGAGGTTAACACTCTCCCCCTTCGTTTTGTATTGATGCTCATGAAAGCTTAAATTTTTTACGCTGGTAGAAAATTGTTGGAATTTTTGGCATTGCTTCCCCTGCAAAATAGTGTGGATCCAACACTGCATCACCACCTTCTTAACTTTACACTGGAAAAAGAACACATTGGATCTAGAGTCCAGACTCTTAAAAACATCGACAAGAATCGGACTCTTGATTCAATCGGATTTTTGCTTAAATCAAGAACCAAGCCTCTTAATTTGAGCGGATTTCCTTTTTGATTTAAGCTTAAATCTGATTGAATCAAGAGTATTTTTTCTTGTCAATGTTTTCAAGAGTCTGGACTCTAGATCCAATGTGTTTTTTTGTTTTCCAGTGAAGTGGCCCGAACTGACAAACTCAATGTAACAAGGTGCGGAAACAGTTTTGGAAGCATACTATTTTGTGGGAAAGCAAGGCGAAAAATTCCGAAAAGTTTCGTTTAGAGTCAAATTATGGCTCAATATTCCAGCCAGTCAGCTTGATATTCCAATGCATCTACCTGAGCTAATCACTCTTTCCCTTAGTTTTGTGCTGATGCTCATTAAAGATCAAATTTTTTACGCTGGTAGAACAATTTTGGAATCTTTGGCATTGCTTACCCCGCATAATAGTGTGGATTCAGCACTGCATTACCACCTTCTTAACGTTACCCTAACCTTGACTTTTTGCCTTGTTATGGAAGGCCGAGATGAAATTTAGAGACAGTGAACCAACCGGAAAATTTTATCGAATGAATCCTTGGCACATCATAAAACCTTTTTTAACCCAAAAAATTGTTTAGACGATCAAAAGTCGAAAATGTTTTCGCCCTTTAAAAGCGGTTCTTGATTATTTTATGCGAGGCAAGATAACAATTTGTTTGAGTGTTGGACGTAAACGGTGAAAAATACTATAAATTGGCCATGTTTTAAAAAGAAGCAAAAAAGTTTAAGACCTGAACTGTTTCTTGTGAGCGACCAAAGAATACCCGGAGAAAGTTCAAAGAAAAATGTAGCGCGTCATTCCTTGCTTTTTTGTTGTAATAACACATTGACAATAATTCATTGTAATAAAGAGTATTTCTTTGTTGCGGTTAAAATTGAAAAGGATCTACTGCTTTCGGACAACAAAAACTGCTGAAACACTTTTCTCGTCGTAATGAACCTGATTTTCCTCGTGAGAATAAAAAAATAAAATGCAATCAAGAATTGGCTGCCTTCCAAAAAGTTCGAATTTCCCGCCAAGGCGGCAACGACGTCATAAACCAGATAACGAATCAGAGCCCGGGAAACCGTTTCCAGCGCTTAAGAGCAAGGCAGGAGGAAATGAAGACATCCGACGCAGCGAAGTATCGCCGAGGTTGCCAGATCGGTCGGAATCGCCGATACAAATCGCATTGATTTAGAGGAGTATGGCAACGCTGGCCGCGGATCGGGCATTGGGGGAGTGAATAAGAAGCACACGAATATGACATTACAGTAATACCGAGCTCTCCACACATAATACCACGGTGCGGTGTAAGTGTCGTTGAATTATTGTTAATGGAATCAATATCTAACGATTCGAATCGAGGCGAGATCGGATCTCTGTTGCCGTTCGCTCGACGGTGTCGCCGTTACCCGCGCAGGGAAACGGTGTGTAAACGTGAGGAGGAGAATTTTATCCCTTTGGATCCTTGTTCTCGGTATTAATTGAGCACAACTTCCTTTGCTTGGTCCGGAGAAGATCTCAATGGATTGTTCTTCCTCTTTTTTTCATTCTCCATTTCTTTAGTCTACATTCATTTTCCTTCTCTCTCTTCCTCTCTATGTTTTTTTTCTTCCTCTTTTTTCTCATTCTCCATCTCTTTGGTCTACACTCATATTCCTTCTCTCTTTTCCTCTCTATGTTTTTTTTTCTTCATCTATTTTTCATTCTCCATTTCTTTGGTCTACACTCATATTCCTTCTCTCTCTTCCTCTCTATGTTTTTTTTCTTCCTCCTTTTTTGCATTCTCTATTTCTTTGGTCTACTCTCATTTTCCTTGTCTCTCTTCCTGCTCTCGATGTCTTTTTTCTTCATCTTTTTCCTTTCTCCATTTCTTTGGTCTACACTCATTTTCCTTCTCCCTCCTCCTCTCTATCCTTTTTTCTTCCTCTTTTTCTTTTTCCTGTTCTTCTACTGTCTATTTGCTGTTATCATTATTATTTTCATTTTTTTCCCTTTTTTGCTTAGAACGAACTGTTCTACCTATGAAGTGGCAAAACAGACTCATATAAGTTTTTGAAAAGTTTGGAAAATAATTAGCAAACTTAGGAAGTTAGACTCAACTGCGAAATGTTAGGGATGAATCTGTAAATTTTGCCTGCAACCATTAAGACCTTCTTCCGTGGTTGTATTCTCCATAACACCATTCACGCACTGACTTTGTATTCGCCAAAGTTTAATTAGAGACACTTTCGGAACGAACTTCTTAAAGAAGAAAGTCTTATTTAGATCGATGAGAAGCCTCTGTAGCCCAGTGGTTTAACCATAGGAAACCCTGTATAGAGAGTCTGCAGCTGATTCTCGACATCGACAAACAAACCGATGGACAAAGAAGAAGACTGGAAAATGGAGCGATTCTATTGGTTGATGCGGGTGGTTGTCATAGACTTAGGGGGGAAATAATAGACTAAGAAGAAGGTTTCTCATGGGTTGCCGTGAGTTAGTCTATCAGTTCTATCACCTATCTCCTTTGTCCATTACAACCAATCGCTTCCACCAATAGAATCGCTCCATTCTTCATTATGTCCTCTTTGTCTAACGTTTCGTCTATCACTTTCAATAATCAACCCGCCGTTGCTCATGATTCTAATGTTGTCTATTGCAACTAACCGCTTCCACGAGTGGGATCGCTCCATTCTTCATTGTGTCCTCTTTGTCTAACGTTTCGTCTATCACTTTCAATAATCAGCCCGTCGTTGCTCATGATTTTTTTTCTTGCGAGACTGTTCAACTACATGAAAAGTGTGGTGATCAGATAAAGTGTGCGAATCCCGCTTATCCCGGAAGGGAGTTCCCGTTGGTTCCCGGAAAGGTCCCTGGAAAAAACGGCAACATGGTGGTTACCGCTCGGTACACATGATTGGCCTTAAGGTGCGGAGGTAATGATAATAATAAGACCAGTTTGATTCGTATTTCCAGATAAAACCTATCATCATTTCGTGTTGCCTTTTGTTGTACTTTTCCTCTTCTCTCCCCGCCCGCCCCCAACCATCCATGCGCTTATCTCGCTCTTTCTCTCAATAAAGACATTAAAGGTAGATCGTGATATTTACAAGTATTACCGGCGACTTAGGAAGCTCGCTCGGGCGCGCACAGGAAAAACACCGTTCGAACGTCCGAATGTTGCCAAATTTAACCCGATTAAATATTTAATTTTGAGGAATTCTTTGAACATTATTTCTCGAAACTTTCAGAGGATTTAAATAAAATTTCACGTTAAATTCTCTAATAAATTCGAAGAAAAAAATTCGCAATTTTCTCAATAAATGTGTGTTTTATCGGGAGGGATTTGGCAACGTTGGAGTGCTCATACGGCGTTCTTCCGTAGCTGGGCTGAGCACGCCTTTACGAGTTAAGAAGATAGCGCGCTTGAGAGTCTGCAACATGGTATTATTACGAAAATAAAGAGATTAGAACTGCAGAAAGGTTCGCGGGGAAATCTTGACCGCTCTACCAAAAGGGCGTATCTACACTTCGGGATGACCTCCGTTGTCTGGTTTATTCCGGGTTCTCTGGGGTTGCCCCGAAATTGAGATACGTCCTTACTAGCGTGGCAACGAAATACGTATTTTGTCTGCCAGGAGCCGTTGTTCACAGCGCACTTTTCTCCTTGTTCTTGCTCTCCCATACCTTCCCTCTCTCACTCAATTTTACATTTCTTTCTCGTTATTCCTTCGTTCAATGCAGAGGTATGAGCATAAAACTTCTGGCCCCGATTTCATACTTCGATTGTCTTTGCTCAATCGATGGATCTCCCGTCTTGTGTTGTGTTTTTTCACCAAGAAGTTCTTCTGGCTTTGATTTTGTGTCCAATTTTCAAATGAATCACATCTCGGATGTCCAGTATTTGGAGAATATTGCGAATCCAACCTATGTTTCCGTAGCCTCGGAGGATGCACTTCGTGGGAAGATATTCAAATAAGTTTCGAGGCATGAATGATCGATATTTTCTCATTTAAAACCGCAGTAAAGAATCGATTCTCAAGGTGTTCGTTGCGAACACCCTGTTTATCGATCCTTTTCAATAGGTTCATGATATACACAATCCAAAGATACACGATATGTGATTCTGTTGGTAGGTATCATCGACTTGAATTTTTCCTTCAATGTCAGTGCTTAAGCAACGAACATGCCGAGGAGGGCATATAGCTATCACAACACAGCAAACAAAATAAATTCAATTTTAGGAAGATGGGAGTGAACATTATTTTAAAATTGATCCAATGCGGCCACTGAAATGTAAGAATGTAAGATGAGTCACGGCTGCGGTACAAGATAACTTCTACATTTTTTTCTTAAATTTTTGATTTTAGGTAATTTTAGTAAACAAAGGGACGGAAAGCACTGATTTTACTTGAAACCTTTCCTTCTGCAGGTGCTATAATCCATCTCGCACCAGTTAAACAATGAATTGATCTGTCACTGAGAAAGGTAATAAATTTCCCAGTGCAGATTAAAAACAGCATAAGTGAAATTGATTCCACTCTAAAGCTGGATGCCTTCATAGATAATCCAGATAAATTAGCGGTTATTTTCGTGATGCAGTCTTCTTGAGAAACAGCAAGGCCGCAGTTCAGCGATTGGAGTGGTTGTTTTTCTTATCTCAGCGTTTAAGTCTCCTTGACTTTTTATATGCTGCACCGCGGTTGGGTTTATTTCAATAGCCCATGCAACTTATTCATAGCAACTATAGTCGTTGAGGCTTGCCGAGTTATTGGAGGGATTTTTGTAACATTCATGTCACCTTTTTCAATTATCTAAATCAATATTTCTGCACAGAGAAATAAACTTCAGTTCAAAGGGCACGCCAACGTTTTCGGTCTTTTTGATCTAAGTTTTCGGTGATGAAAATTAAAATCCGCTTTCGTTAGCTAAAGTATTATTACGAGTAAATTACGAGTAAAAAAATTTTACGAAGAAGTTACAAGAATAACACCATCACGTATAACCGTAGCCGTAGAAATTGTAGAAAGGTAACTTTCTTTGGGACTCACCAATACTTTATACAGTCCTGATTTTTTCTTAAGACATTACAATGGGCCATTTTTGCTTCTAATTATTCTCTCAGTACTTGACAATTGGAACGATTCTCAAAATGGTCACTGTAAAGTTTTAGAAGGAAAATTCCGTCTGAATTAAGTGTTGGCGAGTCGCAGAGAAAGTATTCTTTTAAACCACTGAAGTCGCAAGCTGTTTTGTCTCTGTGAGAGATGATTACGACCATCTTGAGACTGCATCGACACCACGCTTTAACCATTGTATGAAATGCACCAACTGTTGCCAATATGTTTACTTAACCATTATCTTTCCGAGATAAAATATGCGGAAACGATCGATGCCGTCTCTGAACGACTGGAACGGGGAATCGTCGCTTCAAATGCGAGTGCCGCTTGAACTCTTGACTCTTGTTTTGGGAGAGAAATTGTCGACAGTTATGTTGAAAGCAAAATCCATCGCCGGGATCATGACTGCCAGTCGCCGCCGTGTTCAAACATGAGCTACAACCAACCAGAGTTTAAACTGATGAGGTACTTGTATCTTCCTCTATGATGCCACATACACCGAGAAATATAGATTTTCGCAGAGTTTGTTCCGGAGAGTTTAGATGAGACTCTTAGAGCTGTACTCATATAGTCGTTCCTTAAAAAAATCCTTTCCTTTGAAGGATTTATATGGTCAACTTTGTGCTGCAGTGCAAAGGAAGAGCGCCGTATGAACATTCGAGAATTGCCAAATTTCCTTTGATGAAACATGTATAAATCTGCATTCATGCATATTTTTCCTTGGTATGTTCGGGTATTTTAGATTAAACTGCGGCTACCACTCTTCAGATTCCAATACCAAACCAGGGTTGCTCATGAATAGTAGCTCCTCCGATGCAAGGACGTATCTTGCTTTCCGCACGAGCCTCAGAAAGTATGGGTTTCTAAGTAAAACAGGGCTCATGTGAAAATCGATATACGCCCTTCCGTCAGAGGGGTGACGAAGTGAGCGTTCATCTGCAAAAATCAGTAGATGTGTGCCAAAACTACGTGCTTTACAGAGGAATTTTCTTTAAGTAAACAACTCAAATTTGCCTATTAGTTGAAGGATTAAGGTTCTACCGTTGAGAATTTTGGCCGTATCGTAAAGAATCCAAAAGAAGGAAATATTCATTGGACGTTCCGATTGCTCAAAACAGGGATTCTTCGTGTGCAATTGTGGAGGTTTGAAGACTTGAGCAACTATTCCTATCTGCTATTTACGTGGTTCACAAGGGTTTCACGTTGGTTTCACGTTGGTTTCACGTGGGATTCACGTGGGGTTCAAGTGGGTTTCACGTGGGTTTCACGCGGGTATCACGTGGGTTTCGCGGGGGTTTCGCAGGGTTTTCGCGGGGGTTTCGCGGGGGTTTCACTTGGGATTCACGTGGGTTTCGCGGGGGTTTCGCGGGGGTTTCGCGAGGGTTTCGCGAGGGTTTCGCGGGGGTTTCGCGGGGGTTTCGCGGGGGTTTCGCGGGGGTTTCGCGGGGGTTTCGCGGGGGTTTCACGTTGGTTTCACGTGGGATTCACGTGGGTTTCACGGGGGTTTCACGGGGGTTTCACGTGGGTTTCACGGGGGTTTCCCACGTGAAACCCCCGTGAAACCCCCGTGAAACCCCCGTGAAACCCCCGTGAAACCCCCGTGAAACCCACGTGAAACCCCCGTGAAACACCCGTGAAACACCCGTGAAACCCCCGTGAAACCCCCGTGAAACCCCCGTGAAACCCCCGTGAAACCCCCGTGAAACCCCCGTGAAACCCCCGTGAAACCCACGTGAAACCCCCGCGAAACCAACGCGAAACCCCCGTGAAACCCCCGTGAAACCCCCGTGAAACCCCCGTGAAACCCCCGTGAAACCCCCGTGAAACCCCCGTGAAACCCACGTGAAACCCCCGTGAAACACCCGTGAAACACCCCGTGAAACCCCCGTGAAACCCCCGTGAAACCCCCGTGAAACCCCCGTGAAACCCACGTGAAACCCCCGCGAAACCAACGCGAAACCCCCATGAAACCCCCGTGAAACCCCCGTGAAACCCCCGTGAAACCCCCTTGAAACCCCCGCGAAACCCCCGCGAAACCCCTGTGAAACCCACGTGTAACGAACGTGCCCCCGTGAAACCCCCGCGAAACCCCTGCAAAATTCCCGCGAAAACCCCGCGAAACCCCCGCGAAACCAACGTGAAACCCACGTGAACCACGTAAATAGCAGGTAGGAATAGTTGCTCAAGTCTTCAAACCTCCACAATTGCACACGAAGAATCCCTGTTTTGAGCAATCGGAACGTCCAAAGAATATTTCCTTCTTTTGGATTCTCCACGATACGGCCAAAATTCTCAACGGGAGAACCTTAATCCTTCAACTAACAGGAAAATTTGAGTTGTTTAATGAAAGAAAATTCCTCTGTAAAGCACGTAGTTTTGGCACACATCTACTGATTTTTGCAGATGAACGCTCACTTCGTCACCCCTCTGACGGAAGGGCGTATATCGATTTTCACATGAGCCCTGTTTTACTTAGAAACCCATACTTTCTGAGGCTCGTGCGGAAAGCAAGATACGCCCTTGCGCCAGGAGGAGCTACTATTCATGAGCAACCTTGGTTCGGTATTGGAATCTGAAGAGTTGTAGCCGCAGTTTACCATTAGAAGGTTGGCTGCCTATTTGAGCCTTAAAAGCTCCATATTCCGATGTGTCCATACTCTCCCCATCTAGGTTCTCACTAAGCGAATTGTATTTAAAGTTCCGAGCCTTTTTGGATAGTTCGGTCCCGGTTTGTCTCATCAATCACCAACACCAGTGGACACCGTTGTTACCAGATTCGATCAATCAGATCCGTTGGTTTTCGATAAGTCGAACCTTTCTCAGAACCACCTCGCGAGGTGGCACCAAAATCATGCACCAACCTTGCGATTCGTTAGTCACCGAATCTGAAGTTCCGAACTCTAATATAGAATGACAGCTCGGAGGTTCGGGCGCAATAGTAATCTAAATAAAATTCGCTTAGTCTAACGACGATATGAGCACTCCGGTTTATTTCGCTCATTCCGGCACCGGAGCTCGGCGTTCCGATCTATTACGGCGGGGTCCGGCGTTGAGGGAAGATCGCCGTTGCCAACCTCGGCGAAAACCCACCGGGCGGTTTCGGCGAGAAATCCGCAAAGTTGGCAGTGGCGGAGTGACCCGACGATACCGACGGCGTGTGGCCCCGTGCTCCCGGGCTAATATAAATCTACCTTGGCGTCGGTTGTAATTATTAAGCACAACCACTTCTCCCCTCCGTCTCAAAACGCTCCGTGCGCATTTCCACTCCGTTTACGACCCTCGGAGTCCGTAAGAGCTCTGAAATAACAAGTCTCACGAGATAAACAAACGCGCGGGCTTTTCTTTTCTCTCTTGTGTCTCCTCTTCATCCTTCCACTCTTCGCCGGCCGTTTCCTTTTTTCCTTCCTCCTCGTTTTTTTTCTGCCCCCTCGGTCTCTCTCCCTGAGTTATCATTATCGTTATTTACGTGCGCCCGACCCGTACTTTACGTTCGTTCCCTCGGAACGCTTTAACGTCTCCCTTTTGATAACTTTCGCGGACGCGGACTTCTCTAAAAGCCGATCCGTCTCCTCTACCCCTCGCGGACTCACCCCCGCACACGCGAGTCCTGACACGCGTGTGGACGTGAAACAAACAGCTCGCGCACATACACACCCTCACCCACTCCTTGCATCGACCCTCCCTCGTTGCCAAGCCCCCAAAGTGGGTCTTCTTCAAAAATTCAACTGAAAATAATGAAAACTTAACTGCGAGTTAATTGTTGAAATTGATAGATAAATCGATAGACAAAGAAGACATAAGGAGTATGGGGCGATCCTATTGCTTGAAATTCGTGGTTCTAAGGGGGTAAATGATGGACTAACTATAGGGTCTCTCGTGGTTTGCCGTTAGGTAGTCTATTACCTACTTTCTTTGTCCATTGCAACCACCCGCTTCCACCAATAGTCCTCCATATACCACTTTTGTCTTCTTCGTCTATAGCCTTGTCTATCGATTCCGTCAATCAGCTCGTTGGAGTAGCCATACGGGGAGAGGACGTGCGGACATCGCCTAATATGAAACTCCAAATGGGCCCAAAGGGCAGAAATCTCCTAACACGTAAGACACTAAAAAAATGTCGCTGCCATTCTCCTTATCTCAATATCAAACTAAGACTAGGGGCTTATGGGGCTGCTTCGCAGCCCCTTATTTTTCCTGTACACTTTTCACTTTCACATGTTTTTTTTTTTTTTATTTATTTATTTTCATTTAATTTTCTGTTTTGTCTTTGAATCGGGTCTAATTATTTTTTTGAGAGAATAAATATAACAAATGTTTTCAAAAATTGTAACTTTATTTAGTAAACTTTAAACTAAAATTTTGTTTTAATCTTCATACAAAATTATTTTTTAGGTTTTACATTTGTTTTCAAACTAATTTTAAAGAAGATCTTTTTTTATTTTTTAAATACTTTGCTTTTTTTCGATTAAATTGTTGATTCTTCTTTTGCCATTTCTGTCCTGCTTTTCTTCCTATATTTCCTACAACTTTGCTCTTCTTCTTTCCTCCTTTTGTCTTTTCTTTTTTTGCTTCTTCTTTTTCTTTTTCAGTGGCTGTTCCTTCTGGTTCTTCTTCTTTTTCTGCTCCTGTTTTAACTTCATCTAATTTTTCCGCTTTTTCTTCTTCGTTTTTTCCATGTTCAGTCTGCTTTCTGGTTTCCGTATTTGCTGGTATGTTATCTTTTTCTTGTTTCGTTATCTTACTATTCCACATATAAGTCAGTTGTTTATTACCCATGTATGTTCCTAGCTTAACTTGTTTGATAAAAATGGTTTTTCCCAAGTCTTCGTGTTCAATTTCATTGGTAGCTTCGTTCCACAGGATTATGTCAATCTGGAAAATGTTAAAATATGATTTAATAATGTTTTTTTTTTTTTTTGTCATGTAACATTTTTATCAGTATTCCAAGCTTTCATATCCAATCGTTTAAACTTATTTAATTTCATTTAATTTTTTCTTTTAATAGAAAATCCTCTCTCTGCTGCTTTTGAAATGTAATTTTTCAATTTTTTTGTCGTTTGTTAATTGTGGTGTTTTTTTGGTGTTTAGACTCTCCGCCCCGTTTCCCATTCCACAATTGCGCTACTTAATAATTTTTCGGAAAATTTTTCCGGAATGCAGCTGCATTCCGGATGCGTTAAGGGGTGGGAAGGAGGGAGGGACGGACTGAGAAACTGAAAAAAGTACGTTACGTAACGGTAAATATTAAATAAACTTACCTATATATGGATCCTTGAACTTTAAAGCAATAAGGTCCATCACCCGGAATATCAATTCGATTTGCAGAGAAAGAGGCAAAAGCAACAGCACTATTATAATTTCTGATATGCTTTATGAAATTTGGAGAATATAAAAATAATGATTTCAAATCGGTATTAGTCCGAATACTCGGTAAAGAAATTAAGCCATTTTGGCAGCAGTTATTAAAATGACCATTGGACATTTCACCCTGAAAATGGCGAGCATCACAATAATGACAAATTATATTCATTGAACCGACTGAAAATTTGGTAACAAAATTTTCATCAAAGTTCTGATCATCAATTTTATACTTCCGAAATGAAGAAATGAAACTTTGATTTTCTACACTAATAACAGAGTTAAGTTCTTGCTTCACTAAACGAACATGCGAAGAATTCTGGAAAACGCGACCACGTTTTGGAGGACGACCGCCTCGGTCATTGAAAATTTCACTCATAACAACTGTTAAATTTAAAATTAAAATTAGTAAAAATTATTATTATTTTAACAAAATCAGAACTGAAAAGTTCAATTTTTAAATTAAAAAAAATAAATCAGAAGAAAAAGGATGAAATGAAAATGGAAATTAATAATAAACATATTTATACACATTGAAAAGAAACAGCGTGAAAAGTTCTGATCGGAAATGAGAAAAGTTTTTGGAGGTTATTGACTTAATGAGGAAAAATTGGCAATAGGAGAAAGATGGAACCAATCATGAAAAACCGTAAAAAAAAAAAAAAAAAAAAAAAAAAAAAAAAAAAAAAAAACGCGGGAAAAGAAAAATGTAAGTTGATGGCAGTTGAGTGTTGGAAGTAACCTCACTTAATGATGATGGTTGAATGAAAACAGCTGATAAAAAGACAGCAAACAGTAAAGTAAGATGCGTAGCAACAAAACTTTTCCGAAAAACAAAAAACAAAAAAACCCCACTTCCCCTCATCCAATTTATGAGTTTTTAGGGATTTAAAAATCGGGGACGAACCCCAGAAAATAATTTATAGTTTTCCCGAAGCATTGAGATCAACACCTTTCAAATGAACCAACGCCCCTCGCAATTAGTACAGTGGTTGATTCACAATTTCATTCTATTTTTCAAATTAGATATTAAGATGGCCCAGACTGCTAAAAAATGAGCATCTTCTCGCCAAACTGACTAAATTTATGCAAAAACTAAGTCAAATATACAAGCCCTATAAACGAGGGGTCGTAACAATTGTAATAATAAATCATTTGAGACAGTTTGAGTTCATAGTTTGGCTTCCCTTTCAGGCTCCAGTTATACATCAAAATCTATTTGTTCAAGTTCATCTAAAATTGGTGTAACGTCAAGTGATTTCGGGGTACCTCAAATTTTTGTTTTTCTCCGTGAGGGTTCCGAATTAACTCAAATAATGACTCATCTTTGAAAGGTTACAAGAAAATCTTTATTCGTTACTGACTGAAGCAATCATTAGCAATAAATTTTTGGAGTTGATCTGGCAACCACTACGAACGGTCCCTGAAGAGCTACGACTGTGCACCGCTCAAAAAAACCGCGTCCAGGCCATATGAATAGAATAGCCTGCAAATAGGACACACCACTCCTCATATGGCACCCGGTCAAGAGGGCTCCGCGGTGCAAGTTTTTGCGCTGAAAGAAAAGAGGAAAAAGTGTTGAAACCGTTAGTTATTAATAAGCTCCGTCGGGCTCGGGCGAACTGGCCAAACTAGCAGTTCTTCCCGCCTTTGCTGGCGTGCCAATGCTCTCGTCCCAGGGAAAAACGCCGTATCAGCCTTGAAACTTTGCCAAATTTCCTCGGATAAATCATGAATTTCCGGGAAAATTTTCAAATGTTTTCATTTCGATTTTTCAAAGAATTTTGTTCGTAATTTTATCCCATGTGTCTGAAAATTTCAAAGGAAAATATTTCTAAGTCTCTTCAAAAATAAATATTATCCAAGAGGAAATTTGGCAACATTCGAATTCTCATACGGTGTTTTTCCTTAACACGGCAGGATGCACGCGAGGACACCAAACGCCGAGCTGGGAGGTTCCAGTCGCCCGCTGCGAAAATTAATTGTTCGTCGTTATTCGCAGTTAATTTGTCTAATTGACGGAAATCATCAATTTTTTCGCGCGCTTTCTTCAGCCTCGCCCGTCTTGTAGTTCCTGGGTCGAGTTTTAGCTTGTAAATCTGTCGTGCAGCATAGGCGGATCCAGACACTTGGAACAAGAGGGGGGCAGAGGGGAGGTCCGGGGGGATTCCTCCAGAAAATTTTCGAAATTTAAAGCATTTAACATGTAGTTTGAGTCAATTTCGTCATGAATAATTACTATACATGAGCATCCTTCCTATTTCTTTCATCCGTTACTTCCTTCTCTCTTTCCTCCCTTTTTCTTCCTCTTTTCCATGCGACCCCTACGCCCCCCTTCTGGATCCGCCCATCTAACGTGGAGCCAATTTTCTCCTCTCTCCTCTTGCGAATCGATCCTAGAAGGGTTCTAGAATTTTTGAGGAAACTTCGCGAAAATTTTTCTTGCGAAATTAGAGGATTTAGCCCGTTCTTTGATCTAAAATATTTGAACATTTCATGGAAAAAATTCACAACTTTTTTGCGGTTAATAATTCATCGGAAGGAAATGGACAACGTCGAAATGCTCTTACGGCGCGCGGCGCTCTACCTTCGCACGGTAGAGTTGGGAAAAATGGAAAAAGCGGCACAAGTTAAGCACCAGTGACGATCCATAAAACTTGGAAATACTGCGATGAGCTTTGTCTTTAAATGCATATAAAAATATCGTTTTGTTTTTTTTGTTTTGTTTTTTTTTTTCAATTTCTTTTTTTTAAAAAAAAACACTGCAGAGGACTAGGCAACATCTGATGCAGCTCGGCTACTTTTAGTGAAAAAATCCGATTCATAGAAGTGTCATGATTTCAGATTCAACATATCTGCCACTTTTTTCCCTATCCACATCGGATGTTTCCATGGCCGCGGATTCCTTCTACTTAACCCGGTCGATTTTATTTTCGCCAGCAATAAAGAACCTCCAAAACAGGGAGAACAGAACCCGCGAGGCGAGCCCCCCCCCCCCTCCCCTCCCGGTCCCCCTGTCCCCTGGGGTCAGCGCAAATTGCTTTATTAAGGACTGGCCGAAAAATCAAGAGCCGAGTCGGCGGAAACTGGTAGTTGCGCAGCGTTATTATCGTGCAATTAAAATTCCGAATCTCGGGAGGAAATCCACTGTCTTCACCGCGGACGCCGCGCCGCGCCTCGCCGAGTGGAGGGCGTTAGTGGACTCGGATAATCCGCCTCCCTCGCCTCGTTCTCCCCCCCCCCAGTGTTGCCGATTTTCACGTGAAATTTGCGTAATATTTATTGATTCTTATGTGAATATCGAGAAATTGAAGCAGTCACTCTCAAAAAGACTTAAGCCCCGAAATTCAAAGTACGAGAAAAACGCACAAAAAACGTTCAAGTTGACCCGCTTTTAATCTCAGATGTTCAAAAGTTTCAATCATTCAGTTGATTCATCACATGATTACCTAATCTAAAATTTTAGTACGGTTTCGATGTTTTATTTTGCACTTTCATTTTCGGCGCTTGATTTTTTTTCCCCTTTGAGAGTGATCGATTCTATTATTCAAAGTTTCTGACCTGTCAGATTCGCCAATTTTAAATCGTTTCTTTAATATATATGTGTCGACTCTTTACCCAGAGATCGTAAGTTAGCTAAAAACACGTCATTCACAAATTGTGTTTTCACTTGCCTACTTTAAGAGCTCCTTTCGGGTATTTCCTATATGATTACTCGCAAAAATTAGTAAAATGTTGAATAGATATATCTGCACAATCATGTTCTTGCAAAAAATTAAAATTGTTTGAGGTGAGTTTGCAACTTTGGAATGACGTTACGCTCTTGCGTTAGGAGAACATGCCAGTTTGACGTGAGTTCTCATGAAAAAATCGGAAAATTGACATTTTTTAAGTGGTAAAATTTGCCTACTTCTATTTCTTTATTCCCTCTATTGCTGAATCATGCCACGTGAGTTTGCCTGATAGGCGCACCCTTTATTCAGGAAAAAATGCAAGGATTTTTCGCAAAAATGGCAGCATTGCTTCTTTCTCTCCTCGCGCGTCCGCCTTTCGTCTATCTATTTCGCCAACAGGGATTTTTGTCCATCATGTTTCTGCCATGTATGTTCCGACATCCACACTCCTCATGGGATCAGCGGAATAGTTGCAACATCAGTCTGGAATCTAGTTCTTGAAAATAAGAGTTTACGGTCAGGAGTGAGGCTTCGATAGTGAGGTCATTAATCGCAAATCATCTACAAAGAAGTCAATGCATCTACTGTCAATGAATCTATAATCATCGTCGTACTAATATCTAACATGCGAAATCGATTCCCGCCAATTCGCACTAACTACTACTATACAGTGCTAAGGAGAAACGCCGTATGAGCCATCAGGTGTTGCCAAATTTACCTCGATAAAAATCGAATATACTTGAAAAATTTTGAATATTTTTTTTCAACTTTTTCGGACAATTTTGTACGCGACATGGTTTAAAACATCTGAAAATTTCAAGAAGAAACATGAATAACTTTCCTCAAAAATACACGTTTTATGGCGGAAAGTTGGCAATTCTAGAATGTTTATACGGCGTTTTTGCTAAGCACGGCAGTACGTGATTCCACCTATGCCGATCTCTTTCGCAAAATTGCAAACACATGACAACCCTGGTGAGCGGTCAGCCAGCATTTCTGCGGGGCGATTAGCTTTAGACGTTTTTAACAGCTTAATCAAAGAACAAAATTACCGCTGGAAGTGCCAGATTTCGGTGGGAATACGCCGTGTTTTCCCGGTTTTTTAAAATGAGTAAACCCGATTTTATGCAACATTTTATCGGACTCGTTGACCGGTCGAGTGGTTAACCCGTTCGTTCGGAGAGAGACGATTCCGCGAAAAGGAAGGGATTTGTAATTAAGTTTCCTTTTTTAGCGGCCGAGTCGGGTAATCTCACCGATCGAAAGGCCGATTGATTGGGACGATGCGGTCATGGGTTCTGCTGGTGCGATGGACTAAAAGGTGTTATTTTTCCTTCTTATCGACGAAATTGATTTTTGAATCGTCAGATCTTTTCCGCTGTGAGGGTGAAAGGAATAACTGCATATTTTGGACTACAGTGGTGTGGTGTGGTTGGATTTATGTCGATTAATATATCGTTTAAACGTATGAAAAAGGATCGATAAACAGGGTGTTTGCAACGAAAATCTTTAAAATCGATTCTTTACCATAGCCTTAATTGGGGAAATATCGATAATCGATCATTCACGCCTCGCTACTATTGGAGAGGAACTTGCAGCCATTTCGTGGCCGCTGCAGAACTGCGGACTTTTGATTCAGTAAATTCCGTTTATTCGGGGAAGATCATGAAGATTTCAGGAAAATTACGGGTGAAAATCATGAAAATGTGAGTACTGTAGGTTATAGGTACTTATAAGAAATGAAAATGGAAAACTTCAAATTTTTTACTGTTTCAACGTTTTTAGTGCTGAATTCTGCCTTTTTAGCACTCTTGCTAACCCAGGAAGAATTTAGAAAAAAAAAAGGGGGGGGGGGAATTTGGAACTCTGATGGTAACGTAAAACCTGTAAGTCCCGCAGGAACTTGCCTTCAGAGTATTTTCTTATGGTTTTAAATGTAATGTTTACATCCACACGAAATGCTAACGGACACAAGATATATAAGCTAAAATTTTTTGAATCATTTTATAGATGACTCGCAACGCGGTCACTAAAATTACAGTTCAACGCTGCCAGGTAATGGTGCACCAAATGATCGAGTTGTGCATCCGAATCAAAATATTACGTTGTTTGCTTGCTGTGCACAGCCGTACGCATCTCCCTTTCTTCCCTCCGGCCAAAATATATATCTGCATGACAGATCGAAAGATATGGAGCATTCAGCTAACGGTTTTTTTCACGTTTCATTTCCGAAACAATAAAATTTACATTTTATGATGTTTCGCTGACGGCACAGCTGCCGCGAGTATACCCGTCTCTATTTAAAGAAAGCATTCCCATATTTTTACGCATCAGTTCATCGGACTACTCCTCTCCTGCATTAAAATGCGAAAAAATTCCGAATGACCGTGACCAATAGTCTGAGCACTTCATCGGGTGATTTGCAAACATGCCCAATAGGTGCCGCCCACCTTCCTTTTCGTGCGTCGAAGTCGCCGCATAAAAAGTCAGTTCCCGCGTAGTTTGACGAACTTAAAGTCCGCAATTCTAACCATAAAAGTTTGCTCTGGCAAAAGTTTGCAACATGCCAGCGGGCTGATCATTGAAACTGATAGACAAAGTGATAGATAAAGAAGACGTAGGGAGTGTGGAGCGAACCTATTGGTTGAAATGGGGTGGTTTCTACAGACTAAGGGAGAAAATGATGGACTACTATCAGGTCTCTCGGGGGTTGCCGTTAGTTAGTCTATTATCTTCCTCTTTCGTCCATTGCAACCACCCGCTTTCACCAATAAGATCTCTCCATATCTCTTTTGTCTTCTTTGTCTATAGCTTTGTCCACCAATGTCAATAATCGGCCCGCAGGGGTGGCCAGGGGACATGGGGAGGGGAACGGAGGAAAGGGGGGTTATGGACCAGTGGATAAAGTACAAATTTAAGCATTCTAATATATGTTTCAAAATCAGAATTTCACGTAGATCACGATTCGCTCAATAAAAAACACTATAATCAATACCTATCTAAGATATCACCATTTTTAGTTTACGTTAGTCGCACATGAAATTTAAAGTCCCCGCTCACAAGAAACATAATAGTGCACTTAAATAAATTCAAGTACTACAACGATTTGCACTGCGGCCCCTTTTTCCATGGAAATCATATTCGGAGCTAATATCCCTGTCTGCGGGCTGATTATGGAAAATCGACAAAGCGATAGATAAAGAAGACATAGGGGGTATTGAGCTATCATTTTGGTCGAAACGGGTGATCCCTATAGACTAAGGGAGGAAATGATGAACGCACTGAAAGGTCCCCTGTCGGTTGCCGTTAGTTAGTCCATTGCTTACCTCCTTTGTCCATAGCAACCACCCACCTCAACCAATAGGCTCCCTCTATATCCATTTTGTCTTCTTTGTCTGTAGCTTAGTCTATGAATTTCCATAATCGCTCCGTAGTGGCCCATTCAAAATAATCCGAGGGCACTTTAAGTGCGCGATCCTGATTATTTTGGATCCGTAATAAGATCTCTAGTAGAATCTCACTATCCCTTTTGCCTTCTTTATCTATTGCTTTGTCAATCAATTTCAGTCATCGACCCGCAGATAGGCAATTAAAATCCGTTTTTCACTCCAAATAGCTCTTTTCAACCGAGGCCCATTCCACCCAGTAAACAATCGTTTAACAAATCAACAAGCCACTCGGTACAACTTAATTCGAACACAATCGCCCCGATCCGAGTGCAGGAAGCTAGTTCCCCCTCGTCAGGAAAAATAATAACAGAACCTAACCTAGCGTCACAACTGCCGCGCCGTGCAACTATCGCACAATGTTCGAGGTGCCCGCCCATCGGCCATCAAACCGCCCTTTGCGGTGGCCCCCGCACCCCTCCCCCCGGGTCCCTACGCGGCCCCACCCGGTAAATTAAGCCATAAAACCCAACGAACGGTGAATCGTTTCGAATCTAATCTCACACACTCCGATGCCCGCACGCGCTTCCACGCTGACCGCACAGACACTGCGATGAGACATCGGCGGCTATCAGGTTTATTAGAGCATGCATACGAACACGCGGGGGTAAAATAACGTATGCGTGATGCAATTAAAATTTGGTGTGTGTCGTTTTTCACGCGCTGACGTTGCGAGCGGGAAGGTGAGATATTTTTACTGCAACGGAAGGCTTGGTCCCAAGCAGTAATGGATTTAATTTTTATTTCATTTCTTCCGTACAATAAAGCTTGGGAATGATGCGTGTCAGCTAGATAATCAGTGTTGCCGTTTCGCCGGGGTTTCCTCGGGAAAGCCGTGCGAACTAGGAGGATTTTACACTGAAAATGGCAACCCTGTGAATGAGACCGAAATTATACGTGTTTCAAACAGTTGTGGCTCCCTTAGTTAGAGCATATGTGTGAAAGTCCAGAGAGAAGCGAGGCGTGAATTAGTCTAATTTCATATTAACCAAGTCAGAGCGCACTCAACACATAACTCTTGTCCTAGATAAAATGAAGTATAATGGAAATTCCTGCATGAGAATATTCTTTCCATGTTTTCCCCCCTCTCTTCCTTAATTCCAAGCATAATGTTCGTGCGGAAATCCGTACACTCTGTAATTTTTTTGTCTGTCTTTCGTGTGCGGTAAACACTTCGAGACAAAACCCAATCTGAAAATTATTTGATTTCTATCTTTTACGATTTTTCTAACGTAATGGTTGTCGGGTTGAACTGTGACTTCCATACGTTCCGTAACTTCAACGTCACCAAATTTTTATCTCTTGCGGTTTTCCCTAACCTACTGGTGGTTTGTTAAGTCTCGCAAACCGTAACTTCCTTAAGTTCTGTTCCTTTATACGTCACTAGAAGGAGTTGCACTGTTAAAAATCCGTGTGCCAGAGTCTTTATAGCCCCCAAAAACCCCGAGTGATAATAAAGCCGAGTGAATTTACCACCATAAACGCGCACACGTGACATTCCGCAAAAAGAGTGGATTTCACTCTGTAATGGTGTAAGTCATTCCGTAAGGAGAAGAGATTCCGCTCCGCATTCGTATCACTCGGGGTTTTTCGGCGCTGTATAGACTCTGGTACGGATTTTCATTCAAAAAATTTTAACAGTGTGAGATAATTTTCGTGTAAGCAACGGCTGGCAATAAAATCACATAAATTGAAGCGGAAAGAGCCTTCTCTATGATTTTATCAGATTTGATGTTTCGCTGAACCGGCATTATGTGAATGAAAAAGAGACTATCCTAAGAGTCGAAGTATGGTTGCGCATTTCTTGACCATGCTGGAAATTCAAATGTTAATTTAAGGGCTTTAATATCTCTGCACAACATAACTTAAGTACTGCACAGTGATTCGCCTTCAATTCAGCGGGTAGGCAAGAAAGCATCCCAAGAGTTAAAATAGTTGCATGCTCCTTGACTGTGCTAACAATGTTCATTTTAAAGACTTGCAATCCCTTCACGTTAAATTTGAAGCAGCGCACGGAGACTCGCCTTCAATTCAGCGGGTAGGCAAGAAAGTATCCTAAGAGTTAAAATAGTTGCATGCTCCTTGACTGTGCTAACAATGTTCATTTTAAAGACTTGCAATCCCTTCACGTTAAATTTGAAGCAGCGCACAGAGACTCGCCTTCAATTCAGCGGGTAGGCAAGAAAGCATCCTAAGAGTTAAAATAGTTGCATGTTCCTTGACTATGCTAACAACGTTCATTTTAAAGACTTGAGTATCCCGTCACGTTAAAATTGATGAAGCGCACAGAGACTCGCCTTCAATGCAGCGGGTAGGCAAGAAAGCATCTCAAGAGTTAAAATAGTTGCATGCTCTTTGACTGTACTAATAATTTTGATTTTAAGGACTAGAAGTTCCCTAACCATTAGGTTAGGTTTTACCTAACCTAATGGTGGATTTATATACATATGTCACCTATATAAGCTTAATATAACATTAAGCCTCGCAAACTCTAACTCCAAGTTCCGTGACCTACACGTTACTACAAGTAGTTGCGGACGGATACTACCGATAAACAGGTTGCAAGAGTGAGAGCCGAAGCAACGACGTCGGCTGAAATCGGCGATGCACTTTTCTGCCATGTCACGAACGAGAGCAGTAAGTGCATTTCTGTGAGAACCATGTTTGGCATATACTTTTATACGTCTCGAGACTCATCCCCGCCCGTACTTACGGCTCTTTTCCGTAACACGGCAGTTTTTCGCCGTAATCTGGAAAAGAGCAGTAACTCCATGATCCTCGGTTAGCACGTGCTCTCACGTGTCTCGCGGCTCATCCCGGCCTGCACTTACGGCTCTTTTCCGTAGCACGGCAGCTTTTTGCCGTAATCTGGAAGAAAGCAGTAACTCCATTTCCGCATGATCCTCGGTTAGCACGTGCTCTTATGTGTCTCACGGCTCATCCTGAACTGGACTTACGGCTCTTTTCCGTAGGACGAGAGTGTGGATGCGGCAGGGCGCGGACCGGGAGCATGCTCAAGCTCCGTATCACGTCCACGGTTATTGTGCTCCGCCGATGACTCCTCGACTCCGCCCGCGTGCTCCGTTCTTTAGCCGAGCAGAAACTCTTAAAAATAAGAATTAAGAGTTAATTCCGGGCAGCGCAAGCTCGCGTTGCCGCCTCGTGCCCTCAAGACAAAGTTGTGAGGGTAAAATGGGTCCCTTATATAATTTTTTGAATACGATAGAATGAGCTTGTTGCGCTTGAGCTCGCTTTTCCGGCGTAAAAGTGCAAATCGAGTTCCTCAAAAGCCTCACACAGTGAAAAAAAATAACCGACATTTAGTGTTAATATGGGAAGTAGAACTTTAAGTAACAATAGCGCACGGTTTATATTTTTGGGTTACATCAGCCAAATTTTTGGGTTGACAATTAGCAACTTCCTTTAAAATCGGGCACAAGCTGCCAAAATCGAACATGGATCGCGTTCCGCGGATGTCTTAGAGTGACCTTCATTTTTTGTCGATTAAACGAAAATTGTCACCAAGTCCTTTATGTTGATCTCACCGAAAAAACCTCGGAATCACTGCTGACCTAGTAGAAAACAAAAGAACTTGTAATTATTTTACAAGAAGAAGACAGATGTACAAAAGTTGGACAGAAAGTAGTGAAAATAGTTTAAATATCCCCATGCGGAGGTGCTTTGATCAATCTTGTACCAGTGAAAAAAATTCATAAGTTTGGCACTGAGAAAGACTGATGTATCCGGTGCGAATTAAAAACAGCGTTAATGCCATTAATTCCACCATAAAGATAGGTCATATCTTCATATAAGCCAGATAAATTGACAGCTTGTTGTTTGATGCAGTTCATTTGTGAAAGGAGCAGAGCCAGCTAAGCGATCAGAGTGTTTATTTTTTCTTATCTCAGCGTTTAAGTCTCCTTGATTTTTCATTTGCTGCATCGGCTAGCTTAAATTTCAATGATATCTTCAGATTACGCTATTCAATCCCTATCCACTGAGTAAGTACAGGAATGACAGGATGTCGAAAGTGAGTAAACAAATTTTAAACATTTTAATTACTTCACCTTTGATTTCATGTAAAAATCAGAAAAGTTATGGACGTAAATTGCATCCAAACATTTTTGCAAAAAATTGAATAGTTTGTGTCAATTTTGCAACCTTGGAATGGAGTTACGTTCCTTCGTCCTAGAGTCCCTTTATACTGAGAGTCAAGACAATTTGAATCCATTTCTGATTGGTTCCCGTATTTTAGGCCTCCACAGTGTCACAAACGGGAATAAAGATTACATTTTCACCAATTGCAAAGATTATAATCTGGAATGGACCAGGGAATTACGGGTTCGGCAAGGAACAAACGGAATGAGAGGAGGAACGGAGAAAGGCATTTGAGAATGGGCCGATCAAAGATTACGAAAAACGTTCAATTTCTGTAATCTTTATTCCCGTTTGTGACATCGATGAGCCGAATTGTCTTGACTCTCAGTATAAAGGGACTCTACTTCGTCCGGGAAACGACTTATTGAGATAGCAATGCATTTCATTTCGAAAGGCGCTCTAAGAAACTCGCTCATTCCCGGTAAAGAAACTGGGTTCATGCAAAATTTCGCAACTGTAGCTTAAACGGGCGTCCAGGGGTCACTCGATTATCAATATTAACTCCAACTTGTCCAACACTCTTCGCGTTTATCCGGGCGTAATCTTTGAACCGCGCTGAAAGCTCGCCGCTCCAACGCCGCGGCCAGTGTGCGGCCGGCCGGGGCAGCTTTGACGGAAATCGAACGCGTTTAAATTAAAAAAGAACCATCTCCACCGTAACATTGACCCTGAATCCCATAAGAATCCATGCATAACAGGGCCCACGTTACGAAAACATAGTTCAATCCGTTCAATTGGTCCGGATTCCCGATCCGATCCCGATCTCCCGATCCCGGACTAACGGGAGCGAAGCTTCCCGCAGCGCTGCCAAATCTCACTCCGAAATCACCGTCCTCCACGTTTCGGGGATGGGATTTTACGCGGCGCGGCAACGGTGGCTTCGTGTCGGGGGCGCCGGGGCGCGACTGTGCTGCCCTCTGCCGCCGACATGCCGCAACAATGATCGAGGGCTTAATAACAGCTTAATAGCTTTCCTCTCCGCGGCTCCGCCCCCGGGCCGCTTCGATAGCGGGTGAAATTGGGTCTTAAAGCGGGTAGCCTCGAGACGCCTCTGATGCGGTGCGGCAATAGATCGTATTCGATACATCAAACGGGTAAGATTGTATCGATATCGATTGGTTCAAAACATAAACATAGCCTAAAAAGTAAATTCAGAAATCTGAGGGAACGGTTCTTTTGTAACAGATTTTTTATTCTGTTAAGTACCAAATGCCAATGTAATGTGAAATTGTTAGGAATTTTCTCATTTTCAGCTTTTCCAACTTAAATCCTATTAGTTTGGTTTGAGGTTATGTTCTATTGTTTTGAACCAAACGATAAATCGAACCGTTATCGAATACGGTCTATAGCAGCGTCTGTCGAATCGACATCGATCGAGTTAGATCGATATATTACATTGCTAAGGTACGGACTTACCGATCGAGGTCCTTCGGTAATGTTCCAGCGATCCACTTGTAGAATGGTTTATCGAGGGGATAGCTGGATCGTGTCCGAGGAAAATATATCAAATTTTTGAAAAATTGAGGATCAGGTAAATTCAATGGACATAGCTCCTTTTACTTTAAATGTGTGCAATTATGACGAGAATTCCGATTTTCAAAATTATGGGTCTGCGTCAAACTGTAGTTAGAG
The DNA here is from genome assembly GCF_918797505.1 of Bemisia tabaci. Lineage (NCBI taxonomy): Eukaryota > Metazoa > Arthropoda > Insecta > Hemiptera > Aleyrodidae > Bemisia > Bemisia tabaci. The sequence goes on from NC_092798.1 coordinate 8,939,569, forward strand.
CGGAAAAAAAGCGTTTTTCCGGGGGAAACTTGAGAGGCTTGGAGGACATGCAGCGCATAAGTGCAGTTTTTGCTATATCAAGAAACATACGTGTCGAAAGTTTCAAAGTTGCAAGGACTCTCGTGGCGGAAAGAAACTTCAAACTCACCTATTGATGCTTAAAAATCGGAGTCTAAAAGCACATTTTCTACAGAAAATGCTTCTTTGGATGTTCCAGACCATCCGTTCACCATATTTTTCTCAGAAACGGCCGAACATTAAGCTTCAGGATAAACACTTGTACGATAGGTAAATCAACCCCACGGAATTCAACAAAAATATTTTCAGCCCCCCCAAAACTCCAGTTTGGTTATCGGCATTTTAGTTACCCCATCTTCGGGTTACATTGACCAAACCGTCGGGTTGAAAATTTACAACCTCTTTCAAAATTATGCGTGGGTTGCATCGGTAGTAGAATAATGCGCTGGAGACACGCAAGTCGCAACAGCGAGAGAAAAAAAATTACATTACTTTGCGCGACACTTTCTTCATCCCCAGATATCTTTTCCGAGAAAACTTAACCAAAAATCTGATCGATCCATCGAATCTTTGCAGTTGATCTGACCGTAAAAAGAGAACTAAAATAAAGCCGAAAGTAACCATAAACATAGAAATTCTTAACCACTGAGGGTGATGGATCTGTTTTTTTTTTTTTTTTTTTTTTTTTTTTTCACCAAAAATTCAAAATAAATCAATAATATTTGATCAATATCTAAATTTTGTTTCTCTGTATAACCTAGATTCCCCTTCAATTCCGTTCAAAGTTCCACATAGGCCGTAATCGATTAATTATTTATGAGTGGGTAGTTAACGGGACCGCCGCAGCCCCCACGCAGCGCCACCGTCGCGATGTCTTTGCCGTGGCTGTCATCCGCGTTCCGCGTCTTGCGGTCGGGGTTGGATGAAGGATGTCCCGCGAAATTGATGTCTTCTGCGGAATGCTAGCTGCACTCCGGCCGGCTAGGCGTGAAGCCCAGCACCCGAGCCAGCAGCGGGGTGTGGACTCGCTTTTGCCCGGCCTCTCTCCAAAGCTCAGAGATGCCAACTTTCGTGAAATTCGTTGAATCCTTATTGATTGACTTAAACCCTCCATCACTTGAAAAAAAAAAAACCACTTTGGATCTAGAGTCCAGACTCTTGAAAACATTGACAAGAAAAAATACTCTTAAATCAACCGGATTTTGCCTAAATCAAGAACCAAGCCTCTTAGTTTGAGCCGATCGAATCAAGAGTACTTTTTCTTGTCGATGTTTTTAAGAGTCTGGACTCTAGATCCAATGTGTTTTTTTTTCCAGTGATGGCATGAATTTTGGATCTCAGATTTTGAGGGACACTAATACTTTATGTAGCTTGCATAAAAAAATAGAGTACCAAATGTTTTCAAAATTTTAAAGTTAAGGGAATCAATTTTTCAAAAACAAAAAAAAAAAAAAAAAAAAAAAAATAACGAAATTTTGGAAAAGTGTGGCACAGGGGAAAGATTCGATTTTTAAAAACACCGAAAAAACATTATTACGAATTCGTAACGCTATGCCATAGAGGAGGGTTTAGAGCCCCCATGAAAAACTTTAAAATGCCTACCAATGGTAAAATTGAAGTGTCCTCGGGTGACGATTTCGTCCTCGGCGGAGCATAATTGGACTACTTTTTTCGGTTTGGAACTAAAATTTCTGGCTTATCCGTAAAAACACTCATGAGCACTTGGAAACCAATGGTGCATACGTTGTTTCTAAACTGAGCCAGAAATTGTGGTGCCTAATGGGCCTCCGGAAAAGGTATGAGTTAAAGCGGAACGGTATATTTATGTTCTCCCTTCAAAATTCGACTAGGAAAACGAATCACACAACGGGAAGTCTAGAAATTAGCTCCTGAACAATATGAGTGTTTTCTATTGACATCGTATTATTGGCAAAAATACTGATGACTTCATTTGTATGATCGAACTTCCATTTGATCTGTGTATAAGAGACTTGTTAGTATCTCGTTCATGAGTTGAATTCAAAGCTTCCTTTTGTGTGAAATGGTTTTCTGCGTAAGAGTTTAACGCGTTACATCATAAGTAATGCCGAGATCACCCTTTCCGCAAAAAAATAAAAACAAACAAAGTGCATCACAACGACACGGATGCAGAACTCACTTTCATACTCTCTTCCTCAAGGAGAGACGTATATAATCCGCATTGTTGCTTGACACATCCATCGCCGACAATGAAACGGAATTAGACACCTCACCTCGACTTCGAGGGATTCCGGGATCTCGAGAAAAGTATGCAGATGCAACGAGTGACAAAATTTTGACTTATGGGACGTTTTACATTGGCCCCGGTAGTTCATGAATCATAGAGCCTTGCAGAGACTCAGCTCCAGCAAAGGACAAATTCCGATGCGCGAGGAGACCCACATGAGTGTAAATGTGAGAAACTTTTGAACTTTTCGTGGAGAAGGGGGAAATAACATGATGCATCGGCTCTCTTGGTGAAAGTCACCACTTCATCCTGTTTCTTGGACTTAAATACTGGAAATGAGGTCGCTTCTTTGGCGCAAGGGTGGATCTCCATTTGCTGCACAAATCTTGCGCTAAAGAAAGATTGAACTTTAGACGCACAATAATTAAGAAAGTTCATGTTTATGGTTACTTCGAGTCACTTTTTTCAGACCAACTCTACGCAAGGTCAGATCAGCCCAAAGACGAGTTTTTTGAGCCACCAAAGTGGTTAAATTGATCGAAATCATAGGTTATTCGGAGACATTTGGGGATGAGAGAAATGTCCTGTTGGACGAAGTATGTAATCTTATATACCTACATTTTACTCAGAAATTGTGACTTGCGAGTGACTATCACCATCGCGATCCAGATTCGATCCTGGCGGCTGATCGCTTCTGATTTTCAATGAGGTTGGACATTTTCAACACAAAGATTTGGTTGATGTAACCCAAAGCAAAAGTAACCAACAAATATTGATTGCACGTTTACTATGACGTATCCAATGATGTTAGGTACCTCTCATATAATGTTGGTTGCTTTTCTCATTGAGCAGTTTTGATGTGCTCAACGTGGTTTTTGTACGATTTTACCGGTGCACTGGAAAAAAACCACATTGGATCTGGGGTCCAGACTCTTGAAAACATTGACAAGAAAAAATACTCTTGATTCAATCGGATTTTTTCTTGAATCAAAACGAAATCCGCTTGAATGAAGAGGCCTGGTTCTTGATTTAAGCTAGATCCTGATTGAATCAAGAGTACTCTTTCTTGTCGATGTTTTTAGGAGTCTGGACTCTAGATCCAATGTGGTTTTTTTCGAGTGTGGAAAACTTTCCACGATCAGTTGAATGCATTTCTCGCGTGTGCAGCAGCTAGCCTTCCTTATATGTTTGCTCCGTCACTACATGTATCATATATTATACTCACTACCCTCCTCCGTTTCAGGGCAAATACGATTCGCGTATTCTCATATGAACCATTTTTCGCCGAAAGAGAACGTGTCCATTTCCAGATGAGCCCGCGAACATTAGCACTAACATGTAGCCTAAAGCCAACACGAAGGAGTTGTTTCTAAAAAAGGATCTGTCCTTTTTTAGAAACATTTCGTTCGTGAGAGATCCGTCAACCCCGAGTCTGGCCGCGTCCCGCGGTTTCATTTTCGCCGGGGTCAGAGCACCGGGCCGCGGGGTTGCGGAGGGCCCCGAGCCACCAGCGAACAACGAAAGTGATGAGAAGCGGGCGAAAAGGTAAATAAAATATGTGAAAGGTCAAACGAAGAGATAACGTGTGCGTAGGATGTCAAGTGCGATTTAATAAATCTGAGCCTTTATTACTAGCGCACTCCCCCCCGCCCCCCACTCGGCACCCCATTCATAGCCTCCCTCACCCCCGCCCACCGCGCGCTGACCAAACACTAAAATTATTATTCATAACCTAGACGGGCTCCACGTTGTGTTGTCTTGTCGTGCTGCGTTATCTGCTATTTCCTTATCGATCATTCACTCCTAGCACACTGGAAAAAAAACACATTGGATCTAGAGTCCAGACTCTCGGAAAAATTGACAAGAAAAAGGACTCTTGATTCAATCAGATTTAAGCTGAAATCAAAAGGAAATCCGCTCAAATTAAAAGGCTTGGTTCTTGATTTGAGCTTGAATCTGATTGAATCAAGGGTATTTTTTCTTGTCGATGTTTTTAAGAGTGTGGACTCTAGATCCAATGGTTTTTTTTTTTTTTTTTTTCCAGGGCATTCCTAGAGACTCCTGACCACTATGCAAACGCACTCCTGGCCGTTATGTGGATGCATCCTTGAGTAGCGTTTCGCGCCTTAAGGCAAGGAAAATAGTGTTAGGGGTAAAATATAGGGGCAAAACCCCTTAAATTTTGGCACTATCCCATTTTGTTGGCTGATATGAGCATTTCCGATACATTATGGTAGTACCGCAACTTAAGTTGGGGTAGTACCACAACAATTGGCTTTTTAAAACTAATTTATCGGGGCACTACCACAATTAATCGGAAATGCCCAAGTCGGGTCTTAACCCCTACCTCTTTTTTTCGTGGAGGGCTGATTCGTACCGATGGTGATCTGGGTCATAATTCGAAAATTCGAAGATAACAGTTCTTTTGAAATAATCACCGTGTATCCCCTTTAAAGTATGTAAAAGGAGGGAGACGTAACTACATATCGAGAAGAATGAGGTTAAAAAATGCTTGATGTCATATACGGACGGTCTCATAACTTTGCTTTCTCTATTCCATCACTTGTATTCGGCAGTATATAACACTCAATATTCTGTAGTTGGTTCGCTGGCGGAAGACTCATGCTACTCTAACCGAGCCCTATTGTCGAAATTACAGAGCTTTCGGAGATGAGGCCCTTTAAACGTGCTTTAATAGTATCTTCATTTCCTCAAACGCGCTGTAGCTTTTCCAGTCCAGTCACCGATCGCTCGGATGAACAAGCACACCATAAGCGAATTATCGAGTTTGATCGGACGTTGGTCGTTGGTAAAACCTCTCGGAACCAATGCCACGCTGTTGATTGGTCTATTCAGATTCGCTTGGTCCATCACACCGATGGGAACAATTGTATCAGATTCAGAAGATCTATCCAATAGAAAATCACAGAAATTCGCCTCCTCTAAGTACACAACGGTTACACCACGGGATTCCGTCTTGGTATCATCGCGACACTGGGAAAAAAAAACACTTTGGATAACGAGTCCGGACTCTTAAAAACATTGACAAGAAAAAATACTCTTGATTCAATCGGATTTTAGCCTAAATCAAGAACCAAGCCTCTTAGTTTGAGCGGATTTCCTTTTGATTTAAGCAAAAATCTGATTGAATCAAGAGTATTTTTTCTTGTCAATGTTTTCAAGAGTCTGGACTCATTATCCAATGTGGTTTTTTTCCCGTGTAGTCTGTGAGGAACTCCCCACGGTCGGAGGGGAGACGCGAGTAACCATGGCAACGCGGGTGGAAATAGCTGTTAGGTTGTGACTTGTGAATTGTGAGAGAAGCTGGGCCGTGGCGCGTTTTATTTATTTATTATTTTATTATTTCATCCTCACCCATGAGTAGACATACTTGAGTCTGGCGCATAATGCAGCTCAGCGCCTAGCCTAGAGCCGGGCGAACCTTCTCTAACGACCTGTTGAATGTGCTCCTTGTTCCACGGCCCCGTCTCGCCTCGCCACCATTAATGATTCAGTGGCGTGGCGTGAATTGCGATGTATCGATTGTTATGCCATTTAAACCTATGGTAAAGAATCGATTATTAAGGTGTTCGCTGCGAACACCCTGTTTATCGATCCTTTTCCATTGGTTTAAATGGCATCACGATCGATATATCGCAATTCACGCCACGCCAGTGTAATGATTCCAACCAACGAGACCTGTTGTAAAAATTCAAAATTCACTTCATTTTCTCGACCCCTCCCCCTCTTTCCTCTCTTAACCCCCCCTCCCCCCGACTCTTTGGAGGTTGATTCATTCTCCGGTTGGGCTTTGGTTTTTCATCTTCCGAGGCAATAATTAGTAGGTTGAGAGCGAAAAATAAACCCGAGAGAAAATATAAAAAGAAGTGCGAGTTTTGTCAAGTCGGGTCGAGAAATTGGAATTTAAGGCTCCGGTGTAAAACTGGCTCCATCACATGGATGAAAAATAAAAGTAGTGGCTGAGATTGTGTATTTCATGTCGTCACTCTGTTGCCGTGAGGGCGAGGGCGTATTTTAATTTTCACATGAGCCGTGGAAAGCATGTAGTTAAATGCACAATATGGATCATTCCAAAAGGGAGTTATGCCCTTACGTCAAAAAAGCGACGGCTCGTACGATTAAACTCGGAAAATGTGTGTATTGATCGCAATCTTGCTGGCATCCACCCGTGTCTTATCATTTAGAATAAAAGCATAAGTAATTTTTCCATACATTTTTTATGTATTTTCTTTACTGAGCTATTTATTGCCATACATGTAATATTATAAGTACATAATGACTAGAGAAGTAAGAACCTGGATTTTTCTTCCCCACTATGCACATTTACCAGACCAGACCATGAAGATAAGTACCGTCGGAAATGTAGTGCTGGGTCCTCGATTCTCGATTCTGGGAATCATGTGTTATCATGCGGGCTGATTCTTTTGAATTTTGAATTTCATAGACAAGGCGGTAGACAAAAGAAAATGGAACAATCGTATTGGTGGAAGCGGTTGGTTGTAATGGACAATCAAGATAAATAATGAACTAACTAAAGGCGCCTCACGAAGAACCGCTTAGTTACGTATTCAATAATTTTTTATTTTAATCTATCAGAACCACCCATTTCAACCAAAAGGATCGCTCTATTTTCCCTTTGTCTTCTTTGTCTATCGTTTTGTGCATCAATTTCAATTAACAGTCTGCTGAATCGTAAAAGTTTGGTGTTCATAATGAACCGAAGTTGTCATTCCCTGCAACCAAACTTTTTAGAGGTATTCCTTAAATTACTTAACGCACTTTTTGACCCCCTCCCCCTTTAGACCTTCTCCCCCCTTTTAACGCTGTTGTGACGTAGGTCCTTATCCTTCAACACATAACAAAGAAACTACGTAACACTCTCCTCGTCCCCCCTAGAACGTTACGTAATTGAGGTGCGGCCCCTTATCTCAATGTGGCCTCCAACAATGGACCACTAGATAAGGTACGAATTTAAGCAATCTGATACATGTTTCTTAACCAGAATTTCACGTGGAACACGATTCGCTCGACGAAAATTACTGAAATCAACTTGTAACAAAGATATTGACGTTTTTATTTCACATTGATTACGAGGAATTTGAACTGCCCGCTCACAAGAAACTCAAAGCTCTACGTGAGTCAAATCGCCCACTGCAACGGTTTCAGCAAGCTTCTCAACCGAGCAATGTTCATTTCCCGCCGTGTATTTTTCAAACTATAAGCAATTTGCTATAGCTGAGCCAAGACGTCAAGATCGAGGTTGCCAGATTTTTATATCACAGAGACTGTCATGATAACATTTAGCGCGCGATGTGAATCGAGTAGAGCATTGAGTTTTCATGAGCGGGTGGTTTGAATTCATGCATCAAGAATCATTGAATATCTTCGTCAGGAGTTAATTTCGGTAATTTTTGTTGTGCGCATCATGTTCTACGTGAAATTTTAGTTACGAAACATGTATCAGAATGCTGAAATTCGTTCCTTGTCTAGTGGTCCATTCTACCCGTGCGTTAAAGTCTCTTAGTTATTATTGAAACTTTAGTAAACTCACAGAAAATTTTCAGCATATTAACTCACGCCTTGGCCTTGACTCCTTCGTCTATCACTCTGTCCCTCAATTTCAACGATCAGCCTCCAGAAGCAAGACCTTATCCGGTGAATGAAAACACACCCCGGTCGGCGGAGCAGTGGCTCAGGTGTAAACAAACCGATACCGGCTCTTTTAATGAGAGTGACGGGGTACATTCCGCCCGCGGGCTCGGTAGTAAAGCTGTAAAGAAGTAATTGCCCCGTCAGCGTACACTGTAACGACTATTTTGATTCTCGTCCGTCATTTCGCCTCCGACTCCAATCAACTTGCCCCAATATTTATTGCCCGCTATTTTATTGTTAATCATTTTAACGCGTCTAATTTTCGTTTTTTTTCCTCTCTCTCTTTCTCTCTCTTCCTCCACACACCGTTTATTATCCCTCGTTTCTCCGATAAATTAGGGTGACTGGTGTGTGTGCCTTACACTCAAAACGCCGTATGTGCATACAGATGTTGCCAAATTTCTGCAGATAAAAACGGGTTTTCTCATTTTAAAAATGCATATTTAGCCGTGAATTTTTCATGGGATTTAATTCGCAATTCAAATCAAAAAGTCTGAAAATTTCATAGAAAATATTCATGATTTTTTTTCGAAAATTAATATCACATCGAAGGAAATTTGGCAACAATGGGATGCTCTTACGGTGTTCCTCAACGGGGTCGAATACATCGTCTGGCCGGAAATGGCTCGTATTTTTTTCTCTACGGTTTATTTACGCCGTTTTGACAGGTGAAATTATAGAGGAAAGAAATTTTAATTGAGGAGTGAGGTGCAAGAAAGGCCTCAGGCGCATGTATGAGAGTCTTTTTGCAGAAAACTACTTTTCTGATTCATTGACTGCTAAAAAGGATATGTTCAATATTTTATAGCTTCTTGTAAGAAATTCAGCAACGTATTTGGATGCAGAGGAGGCAACTGAGCCAGTTTTAGAATCTTACGACTGATTTTACTTTTTTTTATAAGAGTCCCGACTTTTTTTTCTTAAACCTGCACTTTTCATGATGCATTTTAAGTAGACAAGTGTTAATTAGTCTTCCAATTGATACTGCATCATGATAAAACATGTTTCGAAAGTTGAATGCGGGATTTTATCTTCCTGGAAGTCTTAAAATCAGCACTATCAAAATAAGTTTCATGCAGTTAGTGCAAATAGACGTTTATTACATTTTCCTTCTTTCGAAGTAGGGATACCGATAAGGGCCGTTTTTGGGCCCACCCTAAATTTCTTAAACCTTGTGATTTTTTGCTCATTGCTCAAAATTTGATCATTTTCTGTCACTTTTTGAGTCTAATGCTGCCGGTTGATTGTTGAATAGTTATCGAATGAGTTGAATAGATAACTCACTCCTTATCTTCACTATGCTACGTATCGATCAAAGTCATTCGATAACGATTCAACAATCAACATGAGCCTGAAGGCCGACTTAAGGCTGAATACACGATTTGCGGATTCGTGGTTGAATGCCAAAAAATCCGCATTTTTCGCCAAAATTGGCCTCCAAACCTAAAATTAGACCAGTTTCGGAACTGAAAAGAGACCGAAAATTGTCTAATCATGATGCATTCGGTAAAAATAAAAGCCCTCCGATGAGCAAGAAATAGTAGAATAACTCTCATTTTTATACATATCCTCATTTTTAGAAAATCCTCTTGCAGAAACATCTACTTAATGCTTGAATTTTAATCGTGGTCAATACGAATGGCAAATTTTCGACAAAATTTTCTCAAAAGGAAACCTTCAAAAAATGAGTTTCTTGCGTGTACCTTTTACTACAATTTTCTCGAAGAAATTTCCCCGAGTATCCTCATGAATTTCTTGTTAACATCTCTTCTCCGAGGGCAGTTGGAATTTCTGATGCTCCGAAAGGGCTACAGCCACGACATCGTTTTGTCATCCCATCGGGAAAACGGGAATGTTGGTTGTCTTGAAAAGAAATCCAACGAGGAAAATATTAACAGGTCGCTAAGGAGCGCTGCTCATGAATCACAGGGAGCGGGTGTCAGTTGTGTTTATCGTTGAAACATTGGAATGCTCTTAGTTCCTCTCTGCAAAATGCAGCAGCCTCTTTACAAGTAGGATACTTAACTGCTCGAACATTCTGAAGCTGCTAGTTTTAATAATAAAACACGATATGTGCGTTCCTAAATTCAGGATCGTGGAGGATTTTCAATGCAGAACTTCCCGTTGCGGCAACTTTGCGTGTGTCCGGAAATCGGAAATTAATTAAAACACGCCGTCGAATGGCGCGAATGAAGCGATAAAAGAAACAGTAAAGGAACGTACAGTTGACGCTTCTAAAGTGAAACGTCGCGTCCCCCAGGGCCCCGATGGCATGAAATCGCTAGTGCACAGCCAGGATGGGGCACGGATTATCTGGTCAGTATTCATATTCAGGTGCAGCAGGAGTGCCAAGTCTTTGAATATTACTCATACTGAATGTTTCCCTTCGAATTACACCGGGTGTCTTCTGTACGGAAAGAGTATGGATACATACCGAAAAAGCACGGATTTCGGAAGTTTGGTGCGGAAGTAAGGAAAAGGTACGGAAATCCGAGATTTTCGTGATAAACTCTAAAGAGTAGGCTTGGGGATGTGCGATTGGTAAACTACAGGAGGAATCTCTGGGAAATGAGTAATTTAAAGAGCTATTTACGGCTGTCACAATGTCGACTTGTCAGTGATTATCCGGTGCATTTGTATTAAAAAATGTTGCAAAGCTTGTTTGTAAAGGTGGAGAAATGGTGCTGGGTCCACACCATTTCGCGGGGAAAATTTAATTTTTACCCTAAGTTCAATTTTTGGTATTTCTTGGTTTTGTTTCCCCGCGAAATGGTGTGGACCCAGCACCATTTCTCCACCTTGTTACATACAGTTCGGGCCACTTCTTAGTGTTTAATTTTTTTACTTGTTTGTAAAGCTGCACAATATGAAGTATATTTTACGCATTTTCTTACATTCCGTCTTTTCTTTCTGTTTTAGGTAAGTTGAAGGATCCGTTTGCTACCTCCAGTCACTGAATGGTAAAGTAGAATCCAAAAACCCGATAAATGGAAATTAATTAAGTATTAAAAGAATATCGAAAGCAAAAATATATGGATATAAATTAGGTGTGTGAGATAAGACGCTGCTTAATATCTGAGTTTAGCAGGAGCGAGGCGACTCGCTTACGCTTGCTCACACGGACAGAGATGGAAAGTAAATTTCAAAAAGCTCGAATAAATCTCACAAAATTTGAAATTTATTAATTTTTTTTCGCTATAATTAACTGCACCTTTGGAGATCCAGAAGCGTTTCGAATGGTCCTCTTTCCGATGGGGAATTTTGCTAACTTACTGAGGCACTACACACGAAAGGGGGGCACAAAGGGGAGTTTAGAGAGAAAAGCCCCAACCTAACCTCTATACCAGACGAAAACATTAGCAACGTATGAATGGTTTAGGCTTGGGGTGAAAAATTCTGATACCTAGAATCACTCTTTCGGGCGTTTTTTGGTCTCCTGAATGCATCCTCAAAAATTTCAAAAAATCTCGTAAAATTTTACGCGAGTAAATTTCATGAAATTTTCGTCAGTTACAAAAGGGCTCAACCACCAAAAATGAGAATTTGAGGAAAATGGCAATAACCATTTTAATTGACCGTTTTAAATCTCAGAGCTCTAAAATTAAATGCGATGAGTTAATTATTCACATTTTGAGGGAATCTGCAATTTAAACAGGGGTGATTCATACAGTTTCTACTGGTTTTTTTCGTATTTTTATATCTGGTGCTTGAGCCCTTTTGTAACTGACCGACTCAATTGGACATGAACCATTCAAAGTCAAAAGCTCCCCGGAAATCATAAATTCCGGGAACATTTCGCAACGTCGACTAACGCTGCGTTGGGTCCAGGCTGAAGCTTGAAATGAGGTAAATGCCATAATGGCCGCGGTTCGGTCCTGCCGCGGCAGCGTAACGTTGCTGTAATGTTGCAAATAGCAGATCCAGCCGACGTCGAGGTGTTAATATTGCATTCCGCGGCTCTGAAAATGACCACAAGGTGCCCAACCCGCCTTTGACCGGTTCGATTTCGTTCAGCGTTGCCATTTTCAGGCGGAAACATTATATTTTCCCATGTAAAGCCACACAAAATAAACCTGAAAAGTGACAGAATTGCAATCGTGCCTATACATCGACTTGCGTGTAGAGGGAACGGGTATATTTCTGAAAAGGAGCCGGTTCATTTCCTGGATGAGTTTCAAGCTACACAAGAATACTAGCGTTGTATGGCTCATCTGAAGAATGGACCTGTTCCCCGCTAGAAAGAAGCCCCGCGAGTAATCTGTAAACATCGAGGAGGATTTTAAAGTTCTAGAAGTTATATCAACCACAGGTATTGAGCACTGGACGCGGGCGTCCAGAGGTAAACTCGAATTCCTTTGCAAATTCGGTAATTACAATTCCGGAGATCATGTCGCTATGTTTGCATACATATTTGGACGTATTTACGCTGAAAGGAACTATGTTGCACGCAAACGTCATGCATATAGTTCTTTTTAGCATGAATGTGTCCATTTCAAAGTGAGAGGAGAGGAGAGTGAGTTAACCAGCATTTTGACTTCAGTATATTAGCTCTTTCACTATTTTTCGCAGAATGTGAGTCGCAGGGTTCATATACGAATGAAATACGAATTAAGTCAACTCACCTAAGAGAAATAAATGCATCTCTTTGTAAAATTGCAAAACCTTGGCACTGCCCGGGAAAATGCCATCCGAGACAATAGCGCCGTGACGACGGTGGGAACGTAGTCAATTTTCTGCCTTTTTCGATTTTGGGGGTTTTTTCAGGGAGAGGGGGTCCCATAATTTGTAAGAGGACAAATTTTGATCATCTTCTAGGACCCGCCATTGGTGAGAAATCGGTAAGAAACAAAAAGTTCCGCCCTTAAAACCGCATTAAAACACCGAATGAATGGACTGAAAGTCGGTCACGGTTAGCGTCTTTCGGAAAATCAAAATACGACAGAAAACCTGCAACGTCGCAAAGTGAGTTACGTCGTTTTGCAGTTTTGTTGTAGATATGCTCGGACATCGAGGGTATTTGTTTCGTTTTAATAGGAAAAAGCCATCTGTAAGCGCAGCACTAAGTCGGAGTCAAGATCAAGTGTCTCATTTCGCCTTCAATTTTGATGATACTTCGAGCACATCCATAAAGCACGAATAGTGGTATCAAAGATTTGGATGAGTTCGAGAGCCTTAATCTGCTGTCATTGCTTACTTTTATTTCACATCTTGACGGTATTTTTATCGCAAGTCTCCCGGTTTGATAATGTCGTGAAATTGAGAAGAACTGAGATGAAGTTTTCCCAAATGCCAGGGTTAGTCTCTCGTTATGATTGAAAGAAATCGTTCTTCACGAAGTCGAAGTCAAGATCAAGTGTCTCATTCCCCTTCAATTTTGATGATACTTCGAGCACATCTGTAAGGCACGGATAGTGGTATCAAACATCCGTGTGAGTTCAGAAGCCTTGTTCTGTTATCATCTCTTGATTTTTCAAACCTCAAAGGTATCTTTACCGTAAGTGTACGTTCAATGCTTTCGTAAAAAACACATACCTAACCTTTTTTTTCTTCTCTTGTTTTTAAAAATACCGTATGCTTAACTATTCAGTTCGTACGATTCTCTGTTGCCACGTCGAGGACGTCAAGAATATTGCCCTCACATTTTACACCGACCAAGTTGATGTTGTAAACTTCTCGGTTTCTACACTAAAAAAAAAAAGATTGGTAGAATTTACCATTCCTTCACGCTGTATTTCACATGCACAGCGTGAATTCAAAGTCGATTCTGCCAGAGGAATGGTTACTTGTACCAGTCCTCCTGTACCTTTCCTCTGGCAGAATTGACTCTGAATTGCCACTGTAAGAAATACAGCGTGAAGAAATGGTAAATTCTACCAATCTTTTTTTTCAGTGCACAGCTGAGAATTTTTTCTTACGTTGTTTATCGAAGTGTTTGGATTAGTTTTTGAGTAATAGACTCGTCTGGGGCAAGAATAGCGCCTCTCCGAGGGAACGCGCATGCGCATCCCGGCGGACCCGGCGCGGACGGGAGAGGAAGGAAACATAAATTCACATTACCCCTAATCATAGTCTTATTTTTGAGCGCGCCGTAAGTTATCACACGCGAGGTGCATATAGGTGCCCGATACGGACATAACTCTGCCGCCCGGTGCCGGTGCCTTACCCTCACTTTTCTCGTTAATTATATCGGGATCGCCGCTCGTGTTATTGTTCGCGCCGGACGGACGGCATCGGCACCGTATCGCTGGGATAATATTGTGATCTGTCCGACGCCTTCCACTGTTGCGACTTTCCGGTGGAAATGGTGAACTGCATCGATACAGAGAGGATTTGGTACTAGGGAACCAAGAAAATGACAAAAACGATCAATGGGTTAAAAATCAGTGCTGACATTTTATTTTATCAAAATATTCCGAAATAATTCCGATTTGTCAAAGTGCCAAGAAAAATTCCGATTTTTCCCAAAATTTCAGGGAAACATTTCGAGATACGCCCGGATTTAGTTCCGAAGATCATCAAATTTGACCAGAAAGTCCCTAAATTTGATCAAATGAATGGTCAAACTGGCAAAAAAACCGCAAATTTCGAGGAAATTCCGAAAAAAGCTGAAAATTCCGGGAAAAGTTCTGAATTTTTTAATTAATTCCGGGAAATGGCAGCACTGCTCAAAATGGACCCAAAATACAACAAAGGTCGATAACCAAACAATCAGTGTTTCATTCATCATACAAGTTATTCGATTTGTCAATTTTAACGTTTAGTTCGTGTAATCGAACGTACGGTTCATGTAATTGCACTTCGGTCATCAGTTCATTTGCTCAAATACCGAAGTCTGATGCACGAAACGCAAGTTCTTCTCGACAAACCGATTAGTAAAGAACACCGAACGTTCAGTACATATAAGCGAACTTTTTTCAATAGCCTGCAGGTATTTTGCACGAAAAACAGTCCGGTAAAACCAAATTACTTTAGTGATATGGAACCTACTTTTAGTTCCATGGCTTGCTCAATCAAGCTATTTGATCGGAATAATTAAATCCTGTAAACTGAATTTCTGAAATTCTTTTCAGAGTACTGAACATTTTGCTGAGGTAGACTGAGCAAATCGGTTTATTAGACAAAAAAGGTCGCTTCAGGTAACCCAATAATTCGACTGTGTGTACCAAATAATATCAAACTCTATCTTCCCGAAACAGTTCAGTTTTACTGGGCCAGGTGCCAGTAAAGCATTTCAGAATGATTGCAACCTTTTTGTAGACCAGGGAAATCGGTAATCTATCTCTGAGTAATAATATCAGGAAGGTACAGCGACATATAGAAAGGAATTTCATGATTAGAATTGAAATTCAGGGTGCCTCCTATTTCTCTCAGAGAGAGTCATGTTGAATGACTTAATTAACATGATAATTCGTCTGAAAAATCGTCACGGTTGATTTATCGCACAAATAAACAAATAAACCAAATCCAACTGTGTAAACTTTGAGCGTATAACTCTTCAGCTTTCGGGCACATCTCGGTGAGGTTTATTTTTCCAGAAACTTTCACGCGTCCTCCAAGCGAGCGTGTTAGTATCATTTCTTTGACAGATAGGTAGTCATTCTCAATCTGTCTTTGGATAGTTTTTGAAAGAAGAATAAAACTGTAAAACTAAGCGAAGGCAGTCAAGATGACACAAGACGCTCAATATGACATCTTAGCTCTCTTAGGCCCTGATTTTTAAGTGGCAAACAGTTTCTTTGTCTTTTAATCCTTGTTCTGCGACCCACCATAAGAACCAACTTCGGCAGAAAGAAACCGACTAACATTATTTACTCTAAAAACAACATATCCTCCGTTGATTTCCGTGCACAAGTAAAAGATTTTACAAACGAGCACATGCATTTGCGCTCTTTTCTGCGTTTATCGGCCCAATTCCACTCGTGGCGCGTTTTATGTTTGCGCAGCAAACACGAGACCGACGCAGCTTCGGCGGTGAACAGAATCAACACAGCTGATTTAACGCGCTTAATAGGAAAACACACGGATTTGTGTTTGTGTTTTATAGACTGTCATCACACGATAAGTCGAGTGTTAAATAAGCTTCGGGGCAGGTCTATTGCCGTGCTGGGGAAGAACGCCGTATGAACACTCGAGAGTTGCCGAATTTCCTTCTATAAAATGTTTATTTTCAAGGAAAGTCATGAATATTCTCCCGAAAAATTTTCAAGAACTTTAGATAAAATTGCAAACAAAATCATCTGAAACATGGGAAGAGAAATATTTACAAATTTTCCGTAAATTCGGGATCTACCAAAGGAAATTTGGCAACGCCTAAAGGTTCATAAAGCGTTCTCCCTGAGCACGGCAGTCTAGCGACGGAGCACAAAAGCCGCGGAGCAGACGGGTCAAAGGATTTCCCAGTGTTTGCTCAACGAGGAGAGTTCAAATATCCCCGCCGTGAACCACCCCCTCATTTCGACTCGACTCTACGAATCGGAGCACCGCGTATGTCCGTCGGGAGCTCCCTGCAACATGCGCGGTTCCCGCTTAGCGCGACCCCCGTCCCCTGAGGAGTCAGGTGTGTAAATCAAGGTCGGCGCGCATCCTGGCCGGAGTTGCCAATTTGTGACGTCGGCTGGGTGCGATTCGTGGGGGAGTGTGGAGGGAGGGGACGATGTGGCAACGGCGCTCGTGGATGCTGTCCGAAACCAAAATGAGATATCAAGCATAAACCTGTGAAGCCCGATAATTTTTAAACCCTGCCCCTGCTCGTCGCGCAGTGAGCTCAAATGCATTTTCTTCAGCGATGATGGGAGAGAGCGTGTGAAGAAAGGGGTGATCGATTTAATCGGATTCTTAGCTAATTTCGTGTTTACTGATAAATATGGTGGATTCAACTACATTCCTTACAAGGACACAAAAATAAACTAAAAGGCTTACAACTTGGTTCTCTTTTTAGTATATTAGAGTAAGTTTCTATTGAAAACTTACAAACGTAAACAGTAATCCCCCACGACAAGAACCGATCACTATAGGTAATGACCTAGGTCTGCTTCCGTAGACTAAGATCATGAACATGTCCACAAGGTTTTTGCAAGAAAATTCAATGAGAGAACATAACTTATATATGAGTAAGAGTAATCCCTCAACACCAATGTAATCTCACTAACATTTTAGAAGACTTATATTACAAGCCCCAATATGCTACGAAAAAATCAATGAAATCTCGAAAAAAATTCTTCAAAATGGACCAGTTGCGGTGGTAACAATATTGTGATCTGATGCTTGATTCTTGTAGATTAGCTAAAAGTAAGAAGATCTGTCCAAACACCAATTTTCTACGTTGCACATTAACCGAGATATCGTCCTTTAAAAAGTCGAGCTTTTGACTTCATCAATACCGCGGTATGGTATGTACTACCGCGATGGATGACATCATAAATTGAGTTTTTCAAGGCGCGATATCTCGGATAATATTCAACGTAAAGAGTTGTTTGGACTGATCTCATTACTTTTTAGTTGATCTGCAAGGACAAAGTATCAAAACACGATTCTGTGGCCAGCGCAACTGACCCATCGTCGGAAAATCAGACTGGCACACTTGCCACTCAACAGCATTTACCATTTAAAACCATGCACTGGTAAAAAAAAACCTCTTGGACCAATGCCGCGGTGCACTGACTTAAGAATGCAGTTTCTTGTCGCCGGATTTAAGAGTCGTGAACTCTTGTTTCAAGCGGATTTTGCATTGATTCAATTCAAACGTGAATTGAATCAATGCAAAATCCGCTTGAAACAAGAGTTCAAGACTCTTAAATCCGGCGACAAGAAAATGCACTCTTGAACCAAGAGGTTTTTTTTACCAGTGATGTTTTTTGGACGATGAGAACGAGCGGATAGTGATAGTACCTTTCCGGCTGGACTAGTACCCTCGTTTGTTATAGATTAATCTACTTAAATCTAGAGTATGACCTCTGTGCGCCGCATCCAGCCTCTCCCCGCTGACCTCATCTGTTCTCCCGTAGGGTCCACATTAGTTCAACAACTTTGTACCGCGCCGCTCCCAATGGACGCTGCCCTGCGAGGTTAACACCCCTTACAGCTTCATCTCCCGAGATTGTATTCGTTCTTGTTTGTCAGAAAATTACCTCAGTGCAAGGTGTTTCTTATTCAACCGCGGAACCCATTGAATGTATCAACTAACTTCTGGTCTTTCTATACCCTCGGCCTACCCATCCTAATTATACCGTGAGGTTCTTTCCTTGTGTCGGAGCCGCAACTAGGTGTGAGCGTATCTGGCCGTTTGATTACCGAGGGTAGAAAACACTTCAACTTTTCTGAAAACAAATTAGTCTTGTTTCCGTCGAAGATATATTTCTACCGGACACGAGAACCTTGCTTCACGTATTGTGCACTTTTTTATTTATCGCAGTAGGTGCAACTAAAAATATAGGGTTTTCCCCTTTTTGGATAAATTCAGGTGATCTCAACAGTATAATTCACTTTTATATACTTGACTTAAATTTTGTTTCGTTTTTCAAGTCATTAAACTAAGTATTTTTTCACGTATGGGCAATAGGGTCAAAATTAGGAGTCATCATTAGAAGTGTTCGAAGGACAATGAAAAGGTATTCTAAGCTATTTACCCGAGTAAAAATTGTGAGATGAGATCAGTGTCTCGTGAATTTTAGAGAAAATTGAAACATTTATAGGGCAACTATCACCAACTTTATATACAAGATCAAAAAAATGAGAGTCACTGTGAAAATCCCGCACGGGCGTTAAAATACAAGGGGTTAAGTATTGGTCCACATCTTGCATGGAAATATTATTTCTAGCTCACCCTTAAAGACGCCTATCTGCAAATGGAAATATACATATAGACACTACTAAAGGTACGTTTGCAATTTCTAAAATCTAAGTCAGTAAATATACATAAATGTAATTCCGTAAGTCAGTTTCCTGTCCTATCCACGCGTTAAAGTCTCCAAAGCTATCAATGGGAATACATTATGGAATAAGACCTACTTGAATAAGAAAAGTAATGACACACATGTTGTTTCTGTGAGGAATGAGAATCAGTAGTTTCCTCTCACTCGAGTAGTCCAATTAATAGCTGAGAGACTTAAACGCTAGGGTAGAAAAGGCAGCGCTGATTTCCAATGTAACTTTTGCCCTTCTCGATCTCATTGTTAAGATACTTGGGTCTCCAAAGTAGATTGTCTCTGGGCACTCCGGACCAGCTTTATTTTTATATTTCTTTAATTTATTCATTTTTATTTTATTCGAATGAGCCAATTTAACATTTAAGAAGAATACAGATGTTAATAATCTCGAAGAAAATGCTCTGTTATCTCGATTTTTAGCATATTTCATCTAAATGAAGGAACCCGCAGATGAGGCAAAAAAGGAAAAATAAAACAGTAAACAGCCGATTCTATAACATGAACTATAAGTAACCCATTCTCTCGCCATTCACTTAAGCTGTTCGCGAGTGTCCTCTGCATTGTCCCAGGATCTTCCACTTTTCTCCTCGCTCATTAAACTTCAAGCGCAAATGGCAAAAACCAGTGGCGTGGCGTGCTTTGCGATATATCGACCGATCTGTCATTGAAACCCACGTAAAAGGGTCGATTAACAGGGCACGCGCAACGAACACCTTAATAATCGATTCTTTCTCATAGCTTCAAATGCGGGAAAATATCGATAATCGTGACCATTCACACCTGAACAACCACAGCTCGTTTAAGCGCGGGCGCGAGTAAGAAGACAGTTTCTCCCGCGAGATAAAGGAGGTTTTATTATAATCGCGTAATTTAACTTAATGAAAGTTGAGGGCATAAATAAAGGGAATCTTTACGGCCGTGATCGCGGTGATAATACTGTCGTTCCGGGGGAAAACCTCGTATGAAAAATTGGACGTTGCCAAATTTCTGTGAATAAAACGGTAAAATCCTGGAATGCTTTCGGATTTTTTTAAGTTAAGCTCTAAAATTGCTATCGTAGTTATTTGAAGTTGTACCGAAGAAAAATCATCGTTCTGTAAGCGAGCCCATGACACTTTTCACGCAGAAATGAGGTTATGAGTGAACCTTAACGAAGTCGTCGAAATGGGACGCTGAAAATTATCATCTGATACCATTTTTTTCTCAAATTCATATAGGATACCTTCGGATCAACCGTTATAATCTTTCAAAATTGTTACCGGAAGTAAAATCTTGTGTCAGATCTGAACTTTAGGCAAACAGTCATAGTCTCATAGTGAATTCAAATTTTGAATTTTTTTCTTCTTCTCCTTTCTTTTTTTTTTGATCCTAAATACAAAATATGACCATTTTCAAGCTGAGGATCGCTCTGCAATCCCACAAAAACTGAATCTATGTAAATTTTGAACTGAAGTTTTGATTCAGCACCTAAAATGACTTCCGATCGAAGAAACTCATTGTCAGAACGCTCAACACAAAATTGTCCCAAGGAGGTAGAAAAATCAGAAATTTCCCTTAATTCGAAGGGGGCGTACCCCAATGGATTAAACTTCAGGGCCCATGACGGCAAGGAGAAAATAATCTTGTTCTGAGCCAAAGAACATGGAGAAAAAAACCTCGCGTGCGTGGGACCCGATGTTTAAGTCATATGGATCTCTGAAGTTTTCGGATTGAGCATCTGGACACTTTAGGTCTAGCTGTTGAGGTTTGGATCACACATCTGGAACTTCAGTTCTTACATCTAAAGTACTTCAGATGTGAGAACCGAAGTTTTTCGGATGTGAGAACCGAAGTTTTTCGGATGTGAGAACCGAAGTTTTTCGGATGTGAGAACCGAAGTTTTTCGGATAAGAGAACCGAAGTTATTCGGATGTGAGAACCGAAGTTTCTCGGATGCGAAAACCGAAGTACTTCAGATGTAAGAACTGAAGTTTCAGACGTGTGATCCGAACCTCAATTGCTGGACCTAAAGTGTTCAGATGCTCAATCCGAAAACTTCAGAGATCCATATGACCTAAACTTCGGGTCCACGCACAAAGTTTTTTCCTCCGTGAATCATCCCCGCAAAATCCGGCAGCACTCAAAGACGCATACGCCGTTCTCGCCGAAACGATCCCGGACGGCGATGGTGGAAACAAAACTTGGCGATTCCATCTCGTAAAGAGGAGATTAAATAATGCTCCGGTACGGGCTCCGGGCTCGGGGCTCCGGGCCGGCTGAAATAAAGACATAAAATTAAAGCGACGACGCGGAGACGCGGGCCTCGCTCCCGCTCGGGGCGCGGGCTCTCCGCGGGCCGCGGACGCGGGTCCAGGAATTTGATTTTAAGCCAAATGAAAATACACGGAGCCTAATCCGCCATAAATTACCGGGAAATATGCCCAGTCTCCGCGATGTCTCAATTAGCCCGGGAGACAACCTCTCCGGGGCGTTGTTGTCAAGTGGTGCGCCGGGAGATCGGGGTCGCGTTCCCTGTGTGTCGGGAATGCTTAAAGTTGGCGAGAATGGGACACTACAATCATATTGTCGTTGTTTCTTACATTGTAGCCGTCGTAGTTATTGAGCAAATCAAGGATTTGGTCGAATGCCGAGACAAATGGTCAATTGGACTACATTTTGTAATGGACTGCTAGACAAACTACGAATTTAAGGTTTCTCATACATGTTCCTCAACCAGAAGTTTACGCAAAACACGATTCTTGCATTGAAAATTACCGAAATCAACTCTTAATTAAGATATTAACGTTTTTATTTCACATTGGATACAGGAAATTTGAATTATCCGATCCCAAGAAACACAGTACACTAAGTAAGTCAAATCGCGCCTTACAACAGTTTTGGCAGGCTTCTCAATGGATCATTGTTTCTTTCCCACTCTTTATTGTTCGAAAAGTGAACAATTTGCTATACTAAGCCAAAGCATCAAGATTGTGGTTGCCGGTATTTCCGTATTGTAGAGACTGCAACGTTCAGAGTGCGATTGGACTAACGTAAACCATTCCGTTTTCATGAGCGGGAGGTTTGAATTCACGCGTCAAGAAACTTTAAATATCTTGGTTAGAAGTCAATTTCAGCAATTTCCGTTGCACGAAGGGTGTTCTACGTGAAATTTTGATTTAGAATCATGTATCAGAATGCTGAATGTTGTACCTTGTTTAGTGGTCCATGCTCGACATCGAACTTTTGACAGGAGAAAATGCACGACTATAGTCGAATTCAAAAATACTCCTGACTCAATCTTTTCCATAATGCGATTTGATGCGCTTCTGTTAACTCGATCCATCTTTTGGTTGCAATTCCCAACATTTTGTTGTCTTACGCGTTAGACGGGATGCCTCAAGTTTGGGGATGACAGGACTACTTGTGGGCTGGTGCAGTCATAACTTCATCTTAGAAATTGTTTATTACAGTAGGCCTGTCGTGAGCGATCCCCGGTAGATCAGAGATCCTGTCAAATGCCAAGTCAATGATTCACTTTTCATAATTATGTTGGTTGAAATTCTCAATACTTCGTTGTCTCCCGCGCACGTCTGAAAGCTTCAAGTTTGTGATGGGGCGCGTGGGCTGGTACAATCATACTGTCATCGCAGATATTGTTTATTACATTGTGCCTGTCGCGAGCAATCCGAGGTAGATCAAGGATTTGGTCAAATGCCGAGATAAATAGTAAATGATTCATTTTTCATAAGCAAGCAATGTTGGTTGGAATTCCCAATTCCTCGTCATCTTCCACGCGCGTCGGGAAAGCTGCAAGTTGGTTGGTGATGAGACTAATGCAATCAAAACTTCATACTATTTTTAGAGATTTTGTATGACATTTTGTCAGTCGTGGCATATCCCAAAGAATTTGGTCAAATAATGTCGAGGCGAAAAGTCAGTTTTTCACTTTTCACAACCCGGGACATCTTCGATAAAAGGGCCTTTGAGGCCTACAACTCGGCTAAAGTCGTTCAATTTTACGTACAATTTGCAGAAAAATTAATTATTTTTCGACCATTGTATATTATATTAACAGGTGAATGAGCAAGAATTCAGAGTTTATTTTAGAAAAATGCTTTTTAGAGTTTATGGATAGACTGCAAGTGTATGAAGCATCATTATAATGATGATTTCTGATACTGGAATAAACATTAACCACAAGGTTTTTCATACTTTCAAGAAATTATATGTAAAGTATTCATACTTTTGACGATCGAATTAGAGAGAAACATATTTCTCAGTGAAATTTTAGGAAATCTTGTCGGTCAGACAATGCTTACATGCAAAATAATAAAAAATTTGAAATTCTTTGTGAAGAACTATCTATCGTCTGTACGTAGTGCTAGAAAATCTACATAATTTGGCCACTTGTCCAGGCGTTTGATAAAATACTCATTTTGTTTATTACTTTACTGACGCTGTCTTTGATGAGCTGCAAGGTCAACCATATTTCTGAATTTAACAAAGATATTTGAATTAAAAAATTCGCAAGGTATCCGACCGTATCTTGTGGTCCATGTTTAAAAATTCCAGTTTTTGTCTTAACGCTCCAACGGAGTTTCACCTCGTGCACGGACCATAAAAGACGGCTAACAGATCCAAAAAACATTAAAATAAATCAGATCATCATTTTTCTCGGGTGTGTATTTAACAGTTCATAACACAATACTACACCTACACTGAAAAAAAAGTAGCTTGGATCAAGCATGATAATTCTTGAATTTGCCGCCAAGAATTTTCTTTATCTTGCTTTAAGCTGACTTTTTCTTGATTCAAGAAAAATAATGCTTGGGTTAAGCAAAAAAGTAGCTTATATTAACTAGCAAAATTGTTGATTTAAGAAGAAATACTTCTTGGCGGCAAATTTAAGATTCTTTTTTTTCCAGTAAAGAGCATACTTTTGGCAACTCCGGGGACAGGTAGGAACTAAATTCCCGGTTTAATTCTGATCAGCCCGGCCTCTCACCGTGCTGTCTTTTTACAAGCAGCCGGAATACTCACGGCGGCTCCCAGTAATTGGTAATTACACAACTGCGAATTTTATTCACCGACGGGACAAATTGAAGTCTCATCTCGGCCAGGAGCCCCCCACGAGTGCCCCGGTGCCAATTTGCCAAATCGCCCAACACTTAAAAAACACCAAACATGAAAGCGCTAAAAAAAATCGAATTCGAGGGTCATCCTGACAACTCTTTCCGACTATCTCGGTGACATTTTCTCGGGGGGGTTTTAATACCTCTCACTTGCCCACCAGCATCGCCGCGTTAACAATTTACTGGTTTTTACGCCCTTGTTGTGAAATAATCGACCAGTAACGTAGCCAGGAGTCCATTTGCGTCTTCCTGTTCTGCGTTCAAACCCCCGGTTCTGGAAACGGCACTAAAGTCTTACCCATCTTGTTCTCACCCGTGTGTTGACGTGAGTCATGGACAGTGGCTTGGTGTGCATTGCGATATATCGATTTATTTGCCGTTTAAATCTACTGGAAAGGATCGATGAACAGGGTGCTTGCAACGAACGACTGAATAATCGATATAATCCTGTAGCTTCAAATGGGAAACTATCGATAATCGATCGCGGCGCGACGTGATGCACCGGAAGCCTCTAGAGTTCCATTTTAAGTTGCCTGTAACTCCAATAAAGTCATCTGCGTGTACGTGGTTGGGTTGGCAGTTGACAGGGATTCGAAGGAAATGTTCCTGTAGTTCAACTAGACTGCGGCTCCCTGAAACGAGAATGCTAATTAGCTTAAGGACCTGGCTTTCAGCTAGAGTGAAACATGCAACAGGTCCCCTCCTTTTTTTCTTCTTTTTTTTATTTACTTGGGAATAATTTGGATTACGTGTAACTTAAAAGCATATCCCGAGTGAATATGTCCAATCATTTTATGACTCGATTTGTGAAGTTTACGCAGGCTTGATAATTTTGAGCTGTTTTTTACTCAAATGAATGCATTGTTCAAAAACGACATTTAACTTAGCAAGGATTAAAAAACGTCGGATTTCAATTCGAAGGAAAATAGCTTTTAGGGTCCGATGGAACACCTAATAAAAAAATAATTAAGATAAGAAAAGGTTATGATGATATGGGGCCGTCCTTAAATTACGTAACCCTCTAGGGGAATTGGTTCGAGGAGAGCGTTACGCCATTTCGTGTTTACGTGTTAAAGGACAGGGATGTACGTTACAAAAGTGTTACAAGGGAGAGGGGGGTCAAAACTGCCGAACAAGTGCGTCACGTATTTTCGGGACGGTCCCTAAGTATTGTGTTTAAAATCGTCAGTTTTCATCAATCACAAGTTGCGGAAAGTTGTGGTTGCTTGTTTCTGGACACGGTGACCGGAAACTACCTAATGGAAAAAAGTGAAATTTGAAAAATGTTTTTCAAATTACGTAAATTGTACCTTTACAAGTAGATTACAGACTGTGGTTTATTTACTTACTTACTTATTTCTTTTATTATTCATCTATTTTAATACATTTCATTTTATTGATTCATTTTAATAAATTTTATTTTACATAAAACATCGCGAGAGGTCTGCTGGTTCCCGATGGATCAATCGCTCAGGAAGAAGACAAATTACGTAAAACAATTTTTTTTTATTTATTCTAATAAATTTTATTTTATTGCTTTATATAATTATTCATTTATGTTGGTGGAGAAATGGTGCTGGGTCCACACCATTTCGTGGGGAAAACAAAGCCAAGAAGTTCCAAAAATTAAAATTAGAGTCATAAATGTCATTTATGACTCTATAATTTTAATTTTTGGAACTTCTTGGCTTTGTTTTCCCCACGAAATGGTGTGGACCCAGCACCATTTCTCCACCTTGTTACATACAGGTTTCGGGCCACTTCTTAGTGTTTTTTTTCTTCACTTATTCATTTATTTATTTAGTTAGTTAAGAAACACTATTTTAAACGCGAATTTGTTTTTTACTTTCTGATGTTATCATCGTGATTTTTGTGCCATTTTACCGCTGAAAAGTCCACTCACACGGCTTTATCTCTCGCGTGCACCAGACCCATTATATTTCGCCCTTTGCCTTTTTCTAGTTATGCCGAAGTATAATCAAACAGTCCTCCCATCCGAGGGAAAAAATAAATAAATTAAAAAGTCGATAACAAGCTGCCGCCGCTGACAGCTGTTTTACGCGAGAGAGGTGCCAAGGAGAATAAAGGGAGATAAAGCCTGGATCACTGGGTAAGTATGATATCAGGTGGAGCATCTCCCGGCTCAGGTAAAGAGCAACCTGTGCCTGATGCACCATGATTAATTGCGAGAAAAAGAGACGCTCCGTTGCCGCGAACCCTCGAAAACCCCTCGTTTTTTTACGCGTTTTAACCACGAGCCGGGTGGGTCAGCACACGGAGCCAGCAACAGGGGTTGAGAGTAATTAAGCTGTGAGGGTGAGCGTGAAGGTGTGATGACGCCACTAGACTCATCAAGGTGGGCCGTAGTTGCCGGCTAGTGTGAGTATTTGGAATTTTTTAGGGCTAAAAAAGTCTCCCAAAAAACACTGGAAAAAAATCTCGGTGTATTTACTAAGAAAAGGGTAAAATTACCAAGAATTCAGGGTTCTATTTGATCCCAGTTTTTTCTTGGTAAAATTACCATTTATGGAATTGGTAATTTAAATCTAAGTAAAATTATTGAACTTTCTCGGTAATTTTACTGGACCCCGGTAAAAACGCCAATATTTTTTATCGACTGTGGTAGAATTACCGAGATGAAATGGCAAAGTTACCGGGAATTGATTACCAATAAAAGTGGTATTCTCACCTGGAAAAAACAGTAAAAATACCGGTTTTTAGGTAAGCTCACTATAGTCACTTATAGTCTGTCTTGGTAAAATTACCAATAATTGATAAAAAAAGTGAGATGGTAAAGGTACCAACGGACCTTGGTCAAAACGCCAAGAATTTTTTTTCAGTGAAGTACCTCTTTTTGCCTCTGTTTGGGAAACCTAGAGACTTTATTAAAATCTAGTTTATTTTTACCCTCGTGTTAAAGTCTCCAAAGCTTTCATTGGGACTAAAGTTTTCAGCGTGGAACTATAATATATGGCTCCCATCTGCAAATACTTATCTAAATTAGGGGTATTCTATTGACCTTATCGAGTTTTCTTTTCTACTCTTGCGTTAAAGTCTCCAAAGCTATCAATAGGAGTACATATTGCAGTATGGATTTATACTTTTTGGCTCATTCATGAAAGTACCCACCTTAATAGGGAATATTTTATTGACTTTATATCAAATTTTCTTTTGCACCCATGCGTTAAAGTTTCCAAAACTATCAATGAGACTACATATGTATATGTTGCATTGGGCATTTCTTGGAACTATACTTTTTGGCTCATTCCTAAAAGTACCTATCTGAATAGGGAATGAGGATATGAACCTAACTCGAGGTACGTTTTGTATGGACGGATATATGGGCGTTGAAAGTTTCCGAATTTTGTCCAACCTCACCTATTTACTCCATTCACTAAGTGCGCCGCAACTAAGAAATGCCCTTTCTGCACTCAGCGTTCACTTTTGTCCATTATATTAGTATTTTTATCCGTCCTTAAATTTCTTCATCATTACTTCTGGACACCCTGTACATACCACCAATGTATTTCTGGTGAAAAATGGCGTCATTTCAGTCCCGCGCGCCGGCGGGCTCCCAAGAGAGGAGGTTGCCGATCAGAATCGAGCTTCTCGGAGGCCGCCACGACGAGTAAAAGTGGCGTTGGTTTAACAGAGAGCGAACGTGTCGTTTTCTCACCTCTCCGTCTTTGTTTCGGCACTGCTCCTCTTGTTTTTTTATCCGCCTCCCCCACCCCGCGTCCCGCGCGGTTGTTTCGGAGATGGGTATTCGATTACAGGGGATATTCACGCATAATGAAGTATAGCCGGCTCCGAGTTAATGTCTTATTTCCTTTGACGCCGATCACTCTGAGGTGCACCCATGCAGACGGTATCCTGGCCCTCGTTGCCACGCTTTAATCGCTAATCATGCTGTGGGTCGGAAAATAAGTTATTTTTGGAATTAAAGGAACTTCCGTTGAATAATCCCCGCGAGAGAATCTCCGTCGTTTCTGCCGTGATAGCGAAGAGAGCAGTAAGTGCAAAAATCAAGTTTTGAGACAACTACACCCGTAAAAATCAATGATTTACTCTGAGTGAATAGCCGGCGTAAAAAACAAATCCAGCGCGGATTTTGCGCCCCACTCTGAGTGAATAGATCAGAGCGTGAATATCACCAACGACGGACGAATTAGTTGAGCTCCCTCATGTAGCGTAAATTCATATGGTGTCCTGAGATGCACCGGAAAAAAACACATTGGATCTCGAGTCCAGACTCTTAAAAACATCGACAAGAAAAAGTACTCTTGATTCAATCAGAATCTAGCTTAAATCAAGAACCAAGCCTCTTAATTTAAGCGGATTTCGTTTTGATCCAAGCAAAAATCCGATTGAATCAAGAGTATTTTTTCTTGTCAATGTTTCAAGAGTCTGGACTCTAAATCCAATGTGTTTTCTTTTCCAGTGTGACCGTCGAATGGCAAAAAGGTCGTCGCGCAAACGCACTCGTCTATCACCACTGCAATCCGAGTTCAAATCCATGCTGCGGCAGTTCCGTTTTACATTTGCCTGTCAGATTTTCACTCCGGCCAGAACGCGGAATTCACGCCGAACGTATTTCGCGCCGGATCCATGCAGTTAGAGTAAGGTGGTCAAAATAGCAACTGAGTTAGCGTGAATTTCGCGCGCCGGGACTTTTAACGGTGTAGCTTAGAAGCTTCTGACCGGAAAATTGTATTGAAAGAAGCCTCCGTTCTTAGTGAAATTGCCACTAATCGCACGAAAGACTCCTAGGAAATTAGCGGAGGAGGACGGTACTTTACTTGAAAGCACCGTTTTCATTGGCTCTCTGGGGGAATACTATCACTTACTGCTGTCTTGCCTGAAACTACGTCAATTTTTGCACACCTACGGATTCCTCGTATGTTTCGTTCTCATACAATTAAGATGGATGATCCGTCAAAAACCTTAAAGACGGATACAATAATGAGTCGAATTGGCAACAACGATAATTGGTCACCCCGATGAAGGTGTTGGGGGTCGACTCTGAGTTGAAACCGACCAGCAAAAACGACGCACAGTGGACAAATTCTTTTATTGAGCGCACTTAAGTCCACTAAATGAAAGAATACTAAGAGATTCTTTAATGAGAAATGTGTGAGCTTTAGCTCTAGTGCGAATTATTGTTTTTTTCTTAGAGCGGGAATTTTGAGTTAATGCGTCGAACAACTTTATTATCTTGGTTCTGGAGTTACTCTCAGTAATTTGAACGAGGAAGTAAAATTTCGCGCTCCTATATAAAAGCACTTATCTGCATAGGGATAATGACACTTTTATGTTGTTTATAAAATGAGCCAGGAACAGTAGTTTCTAATCGTAAAATGCATGTTAAATCGTGTTCTACGTGATGAAAATACAAATCAGAATGCCGAGAGTAAATTTACTTTATGGCAGCACATTGTTTAATCAATATTTCTCTATTTTTTACTATTTTCTTTCATTTTTTCTTTATTTTTTGTCCCTGCAATATTATTTAGTGAAGCGCCGCTGTAAATTCACAAATCTCGGTTATGGAAATCCGGTGTGGGTGAAAAAACCAGGACCGTCGCATTGACAGAGCGCAAACCTGATGACAGTCCTGATTTCTATGCAACATTTAAAATTTAAAAATTCAGTCCTTAAAATACGTATAAAGCTTTAGGGGGCAGGGGGGGGGGGGGTCGAGGAGAGCGTTACGCCGTTTTGTTTTACATGCTAAAGGATAGGGACCTACGTCACAACAGCTTTACAAGGGGGTGGGGGGCCAAGAATGCCGAAAAAGTGCGTTACGTTGAGATTCTCTTTGATAAGAACAAATAATATTACCAGCTAATTAAATGCCAGCAGATATAGATACAATTACGGTCCTCAGCCAAGATTCGCGGAATCACAGTAGCGTCTTATCAAAATATTTGACGTGAAGCATAAGAAAACAGTGAAAAATATAAGTTGAACATATCAGAACGCTCAAATTCGTACCTTATTCAGTGCTGCCCTGAAAAGGAAAAACGCCGTATAAACCTTCAGACCTTGCAAAATTTCCATTTCCAAAACACGAATTTCCTGGTAAACTTATGAATATTTTTCTTCTAATTTTTCAGATGATGTTTTTTGTAATTTTACCTAAAGCTCCTGAACATTTTAAGGAGAAATATTCATGACTTTCCTCAAAAATACATTTTACGGAGGGAAATTTGGAAACTTTCGAACGTTCATGCTGCGTTTTTCCTTAGCACGGCAGAGCGGCTCATTCAAGATAATCCGAGGGCATTTCTGCCGTGCAACGCAAAAACGCCATAAACGCCATCTTACATTTTTTTGAAAGAATGTATCATCGCAGAAAAACGTGTGTACTTTGGGACAATGTTTTTACAGAATTCTTTCGCAAATACTATAAAGAACTTGACCGGAAAATTTGAGGCGCATGGGTAAAACAGTTGTTATCTCAGAAAGTGTTAAGTTCCAAAAAACGAGGGAAAATCTTGATGGATTTATGGCGTGTTTGCGTAGCACGGCAGACTTAAGGGCGCGATCCTGATTACTTTGGGCCACTGTCCGACGGTTGACTCGAAGTGGCCATCATCGAATCCCAGTGGACCGCATCCCGCATCGGAGACCGCGGTTGCGGCAACCCCACTCAACCCATCAACCTTATCGGTCTGGAGCTCACCGCAGCCGCCGCACTGCTAACCACTCAGGAATCCACCTCAGGATTCTTGAATGCTCACGCTTCCGTATCGAAGCAGAACTCGCGGCTAAGGGGTTGATCGTGTAAAATTACGAAGAGATGAAAAGGGGTTCATCCCGCCTTAAATTTATCCGTATGGATTACGTAGCATGGTGTCAACGATTACTGTGTGAACAAACAGTTTTTCTAAGTTTTTGTTGACACCATGATCATCCAAAAATAAAAAATTCTAACTCTTACGAAATATGATTACGGTGTAAAGAGTTCATTAAAATGTCCCTTAAACCTCTCCTTCTAACGATCCTCTGTCCCTTTAACGTTATCAGGCATCGACTATTTTCTTGTGTGTGCTTACGGTTCATAAAACCTTACTTTTTTTCTCAGTAAAGGTTCGTGCCACCCTTAAATTTTGTCCAAATCCAGAATTTTATGTTTTATGTTTTGTTTTTTACATTTTTTACAATCGCATATTAAAATCATAGGTGCAGCTACGGCACTTTTTGCGCATGAGCTGCGTGGTTTTGGATTTTAGCCATCGACTCACTCACAACGAACTCGCACCGCTTCGAGCAACGCGCCGGCCACGTCCTATCTAGAATTCTACAGCGCTAGCGGAGAGATCACTAAGTGCATTTTTAAGTGAGCCATGGTTTAGCACATGCTTTTAAGCGTCTCAGGGCTCATCCCAGCGTGCACTTACTGCTCTCTTCGCTATCACGGCAGAATCACCGATCAGACCGCGGCTTTCTCATCAAACTGATCAAGAGGAGCCTCACCAACCTGCCAACCCCCTCCCTCCTCGCCCGCCACCCCTCAATTCCACGTCCAGTCGGACGCCACTCGCGCACCCAAGCCGTCTCTCCTCTTTAATGTCTTACTCTGCCCCTCACCTCGCTTCACTTCTCACTTTCTTACTCAATTATTTCCGCTTCTTATGATCCAATCACGCCTCCTCCTCCATCTACTCTCCTTTTTTTCGTCTTATTTATTTACCGCCTTCTCCTGTGAATCAACTTCGTGCGCCCCCCGCCCTCGCTGGGGCCTCATCCCCTTCATCTCTACCGTGCTACGGAAGAGGACAGTAACTCCATCCTGAAGTGAATCTCGGAGCTCATGAGAATGCTTGTTAACTGTGGATCAAGCCTGGATGCAGATACTGTTCTCTTCCCTAGGACGGCGGATCTCGCACCTTGGGTCGGCCCTGGACGCTCCTAATGCATCGCGGTTAATCATCCAATCAACGCGTATGTCTTCCTCCATTCTTCATCTCTACTCCGTGCCTCTTCTCTTCCCCTTCTTTCCATTAATTTTTTCGCCCTCCTCCACTTCCCTCCATTCCCTCTTCTTCAGGGTTGCAAAATTACGATGAATGGCAAAAGGCTACATTCAACATGGAGAAAAAAACTTCGTGCGTGGGACCCGAAGTGTAGGTCATATGGATCTCTGAAGTTTTCGGATTGAGCATCTGAACACTTAAGGTCTAACTGCCGAAGTTCAGGTCTGACATCTGAAACTTCAGTTCTTACATCTGAAGTACTTCAGATGTGAGAACCGAAGTTTTTCGGATGTGAAAACCGAAGTACTTCAGATGTAAGAACTGAAGTTTCAGATGTGTGATCCGAACCTCGACAGCTTCAGTGTTCAGATGCTCAATCTGAAAACTTCAGAGATCCATATGACCTAAACTTCGGATCCCACCCACGAGGTTTTTTTCGCCGTGAAACAATAAAAACGAGGTTTATTGGGAACAGTGGTGTTTTATGAGTGACAAGGGACCTGTCGCTGACTATTGCTGGAGTGAAAGGGAAAAATGATTCCTATGAACAATTGCCTAAAAACTGGCACATCGGGAAAATCTGTAGCTCACCCAGAACTTTACAATCTGCGTAATGTGTAAATGCGCGTAAATTGCGTAGTGAATGCGCAATTTTCAAGCTTTTTTTCTTCATAAAGTAAACCGCACCAATGGCATACTTTGGACTAAATTTTGCAATCGGGAACTAAAATTTCTGGCTCATTTTCAACGTCATCCGATTATTCACATGCTTGCCCTGCTTTTCTATTCACGTTGTCCCTGTTTGAACGATATTTCTTATCGGAAAATATAGCGATTCGCGTAAATACTCATATTTATCTTGGGAAGCGGTGCTTCTTCAGCTTACTCGAACAAAGTGTCTTTATTTGAGAGGCAATGCATTTGAAATCATTCGAAATGTGAGCATATCCCTGCCTGGACTACTTGGCCCAGTTCTCACTTCTATCATTATTGCATCCTTGAATATTCTGCACTAAGGAAGAGCGCCGTATAAGCCTTCAAACGTCGCCAAATTTTAACCGAAAAATCACGAATTTTCTGGGAAATTTGCAACTGTTTGTCCTCCGATTTTTGAAAGTATCTTGTTCATGATTTGACTCTTCAAGCCTGAAAATTTAAAGAAAAAATTTTCATAGATTTCTTCAAAATCAAATATTTTTTGAATGGAAATTTGGCAACATTCAAATACTCATACGGCGTTCTTCCTTTGTGCGGCAGTATTGATTAAGCCATCTTTTGAAAAGCCTTCGGTCAGTACGCACCTTTCTGACCGCTAAGCACCAATCAACGTGGTCCATATTAATTCGTGATCCTGATAATGTATTTTGATGAATAGAATTTAGGACCCTTGGTTCGATGTGAGCCGAGCCCCTTCTCATCCTGCTTCCAGTGGCGTGGCGCGCTTTGCGATTTATCGATTGGTCTGTCCTTTAACCTATGGAAAAGAATCGATAGACAGGGTGTTCGCCAAGAACACCTTGATAATCGATTCTTTACCACAGATTCAATGGGGAAATATCGATAATCGATCATTCAAGCCTCGCCACTGTTCCAAACGCGCGCCCATTTAACCTTTAGCTCCAACGAGACGTCTGGAACCTGGTTCAATAGCTATTTTAATTAGTTGGTAATCTTCCAAGACCGCCCCATCTTTGCGGTATGCATTAATCCTTTGATTACTCTTTTAATTATAAAGATGCAGACTTTCGAATGAAACAAAGCACTATTTTGAGCTCAGGAACAATGAAGGTGGGTCAGATTTTCCATCAGTGATGTTTGACCCATTTCGTTGATTTTAAGGTCAAGGACAGAGATTTGACTCGTATACTGCTCGCCATTAAAGATTGCTTTAAGGTTTCCTTAATAAATTTTGCCATTTCTTAATATGTATGTATTTACTTTTTAGTTGATAATTATATGAGAAATTTTTAAACGAGAATCATATTTTTTTGGAGATTTTAATTACCATACTAATCTCAAAAACAGCGGCGTGATGCGCGTGAATGATCGATTATCGATTCTTCCCCCTTTGAAGCTATGGTAGAGAATCGATTATTGAGGTTGTCGTCGCTAATACCCTGTTTATCGATTTTTTGAACGGCATATCAATCGATACATCGCAAAGCACGCCACGGTACTGTTCAAACGATTATCGCTACTATCGGAGGTTACGAAGATGTTAGGAAAATGGTAGGAAGCAATCCCAGTACATCCAAACAACAAAGACATGAAATGTTTCAAAGGAAAACAATCGGAACACCAAATCAGTGCGTGCGGGCTTAATTTGTTCAAAATAGTTTAGTAGTTAATTTAAGAAGTTTAGTCAAGTAATTAGTAGTTTAGTAGTAGTTTATAGTTGGCAGTATAATAACTCTTAAAATGAGGAGTGGCAATTCAAAATCTGGCAAGCACCATTATGTTTAGTTAGGATTTTGTAACTGAGTATATTTCTCGTTCAAATAATAATCCAAAGGCCCGAGAATAACAACTTTTTTCAAGAGGATAAGACAAAAAATTAGAGAGAATCTTCAGAGAAAAATCCATGCAGCCAAGTCATTAGATTCTATCACAGTTTGGACGACCATGCAACTCCTTAGCAGCACTCGATGGTGCTTTCCCAGATGAATTTCAAATCTTCAAACGTGATGATACACTTTTCTTAGGTGGCATGAGAGAGCAGAAGAAAAGAGAAGGAAAAAACGCTACAAAAACTCGCCATAATTATGTAAGCACCCGTTATTCCTTCATCGGTGTGACTTTGTTTTCGAGCATTTAACGTCATTTCAAAGTGCATTGTTAGGCCGCGGCATGTAATTACGCCGTGTTAAACATATGCAGCTACCTGCATTCGCTAATGTGACTGAAACGCGATTTTTCCAGCTGTTCACCTGTAATTTACTTAATACGATTATAATTATTTACCCCAGTGTGCAGCTATTAGCCGTCAGATTGGTATAATTTTTTTCGTAATTGCACTGGTCACCTCCTGTCCGCTTTCCTCGGTGCATCAGTTGAACACTGATTTTTAAGCTATTTATGCGCTGAGAAACATCTTAAGCTATCAAAGGACCAATCCCAGCGTTGCCCTTTCTATACATGATTTGCCTAATTTTTATTGTGTCGGTTGCAAAAGTTTCATAAAACTGCTAACACTGCAAAAAACGCCACCAGGCGATGTTTTAATTCGCCCTTGTTTTGTCTGGAGTAGCACCATGTTTTCGTTGTGTTAATGACAACGATTGTCTGGTAAAATAAATAATTTGCTTATTAGTTTCAAATCGTTCGACTTAAAACGCCGCTAAAACGACCCTTTAAATTCCTGAAAGCATTTTTATTGTCGATGATTGGACTCTGGAAACACGTTTCTCAATGAGCGATGTCGCAAATGTTTCATCATATAGCTTAATTTTTCACAGAAAACGGACCGATGTTGTTTGAGATACGACTGTCGTATATAAACTTCAAGCAATACTGTTGCTTGATTTTTCCCTGTACAAAAAAAAAAAAAAAAAAAAAAAAAAAAAAAAAAAAAAAATAATAGAAATATGTTTTCAAAATTTTAAAATCAAAGTTTTTTCAACTTTTACTTATACGATCACTTAACCCACCGTCTACTTATACATGAAACAATTCGAAATGCTAGCTAAAATTGAAGAGTGTAAGACCAAGGCTGAATATTTAAAATCGCCTTCAATTTTTCCGAGTATGCAATTCGCGCACCGTAGTTCGTATAGCTGCTTTAACCAGTCCCCGCATGCCTGTATTTCAGTTGATTATTTGGTGAAGTTCAGTCACCTGGTAACTTTGATTTTGCATTTGAATCAAATTCTACTTTTTTATATCCTTTTCGCCCCTTTATCTCCCAGTCGAACAATAATGAAGAGTCTTAAAAAGTCCGTGTCTTTATGTAGACAGTCTGAGGAGATTGAATAATGATTGGATCCAAATATTTGCTCTTGAAATTTTCAGATGATTTAGATTTCATCACGAATAAAATTCTCTGGAAAATCGGAGGAAATGTTCACTAATTTCCCCGGAAATTCTTATTTTAACAGAGAAAATTTGGTCAATGTCTGGTTGCTCATACGACGTTCTTCCTTAACACTGCAGTGTAAGTCGAACAATATCTCGCACAGGAACATGCGATCACAAATTTCTCCACCTCCAAATCGAACTTTGGAAAGTGGAGATCAGAGTACAGTGACCTCTCAGAGCCCCCGAATTCTGGCCGATGAGATTCAGAATTCAGATCAAGGCGTCCGATTCTCGCCTCGCGTGTTGCCGTCCTAAGGAGGAACCCCGCATCTCCAATTGAACACCATACTCAGATATGTGGTTATTACTCAACGCGAGAGTGCACTGGTGACGTCACCCCGGAAAACGATCAATCATCAATTGACGGAGGCTGCATGAACGGAGATGTGCAGTGTCATCGAACCTGCTTCACGGCGCAACAGCTTGATTGAGCTTTGATTTTTCTGGATCTATCATCGAGGCGTCGCGTCGCACAGTGCGGCATCCTTATGGACGATGCGGACAAAAATCATTAAACACTGGAAAACAAACACATTGGATCTAGAGTCCAGACTCTGAAAAACATCGACAAGAAAAAGTACTCTTGATTCAATCAGAATCTAGCTTTAATCAAGAACCAAGCATCTTAATTTAAGCGGATTTCGTTTTGATTCAAGCAAAAATCCGATTGAATCAAGAGTATTTTTTCTTGTCAATGTTTTCAAGGGTCTGGTCTCTTGATCCAATGTGGTTTTTTTCCAGTGAAAGATAATTAACTTCAAATAATGAAGATAGTAGCACCGACATAAGAAAACCATTTCGACGGTTTAAGTCGGCAATCACATAAATCGGTTTGCGACGTCGCGTCGCAGACTTCCTGTCATACTTTATTTTTCAAACGGAAAACTACTCAACGGCAATTCTTTAAAATACTGCCGTGATTTTTATTCTCTGTGCGAAGAAAATTCGGTAAAAACTTCAATGGATGATATCAATTTGTTCGCCTTTAAAAAAATAATATAGAGGCGGAAATTTTCAGACACCGCAAACGAGATGTGTGATTGCGGACTTACGCCGCACAGTGCGGCATGCTTATGGACGATGTGGACAAAAATCGTTACAACGATGAAAAAAGGATTATTGGCCCAAGAAAATGCTGATTCTGAAGTAATTTTTGCCGTAGAATCCGATTCTGAAGCCAAAAATTCTCTATGATTGGAATTTTGGCCTCAAAAACAAGATGGCTGCCGAAAAACCCTCAAAATTATCCTCTCAATAATGCAAAATTTGAATTGTACGGATGCAGGTCTTTGAGGTGTCAATTCCTATGTAATTTTTCCCGTAGAATCCAATTCTACAACCTAAAATTCCCTAGAACTGAAATTTTGGCTTCAAAAACAAGATGGCTGCCAAAAAACCTCAAAATAATCCTCTCAATAATACAAATTTTGAATTGTTCGGATGTAGGTCTTTTAGGTATTAATTCTTTTGTAAATTCCCCCGTAAAATCCGATTCTGAAGCCAAAAATTCTCTAACACTGAAATTTTGGCTCCAAAGTAAGATGGCTGCCAAGTACCTAAGCTAAAAGTGATCCTCTTAATAATGCAAAATTTGAATTCTACGGATGCAGGTCCTTCAGGTATCAATTCGTATGTAATTTCTCCCATAGAACCCAATTCTGCGAACTAAAATTCTCTAGGACTGAAATTTTGGCTTCAAATACAAGATGGATGCCAAAAAACCTCAAAATGATCCTCTCAATAATGCAAAATTTGAATTGTACGGATGCAGGTCTTTGAGGTGTCAATTTCCATGTAATTTTTCCCGTAGAATCGAATTCTACAACCTAAAATTCTCTGGGACTTAAGTTATGGCTTTAAAAGCAGTATGGTAGTAAAAAAAAAAAAAAAAAATCTCGTCATTAAGTAACGAAAAATTGGAATAAAACGGATAAGGTAAGTATATATGAGCCACAAGATTTCAATTTGTTCATTCTTCATGAGGAAAACTGAAGTTTGGTGAAAAATAACTAAATATTTATTTTGTATTTTTGTAGGGATAATAATTCCATGCCCCAAAGATACCATCTTGATCTTTATCATAGAATGAGCAAAGTCACAGTTGGTTCCTCTACAGATTTCTAAATACACATACCTGCATGATTCATTAAAATGAATCAAAAGCACACTAATCATCACTGACTTGTATGAAGAACACTGCAAACCAAGTGACCTGCACACATGCCATCTCCCAAAACGGTTGTTTTTGGCCAAATGAATGCAGCCTGAAATAACAGCCTGAAATATATTTCCCTTAATTTGACGCCAAAGTATAGTCAGTGGCAGGAGTAGGTAATTAAATCCATTAATTAGTGATGTAGCATCGTGGAGGCACTTTCTTAACCTCTGCGTATGCGCTTAAGCATTCTGCGCTTTGGGCAATGTTGATTCTACATGAGAAATTATGACATCATAGGATTGGTGCTGCAGCGCAAATGAGTTTTAACTTAATACGGGTCAAATCTTGGCATGACATATTATGACAGAATCCCTCTCAAATCATCAAGGAGAATATATTC
This sequence comes from Bemisia tabaci, assembly GCF_918797505.1. NCBI lineage: Eukaryota > Metazoa > Arthropoda > Insecta > Hemiptera > Aleyrodidae > Bemisia > Bemisia tabaci. The sequence goes on from NC_092798.1 coordinate 8,978,113, forward strand.
GTGACCAGACTGATAATGGTTGGCATCATGATACGAATATGCAGGAAATAATGGTAATTTTAAGAATGCAGAAATTGGAAACTAAAACACCTAACTTCCTAATTAAGGGTCCTGAATGAAACAAAATGCAGGCCCTGATTTGCTCAAATATAAAGGAGGAAATAAATTTTCTATTGAGTAGAAAGAAAATGAAACTCACCACGCAAGTGTCCTGAGGACAAACCAGAAGGAAAAATACTCAAGAGTAAGTATTTAGTCACACACCACATTCAGGAGTATTTCACTCATTCTCATAATGATTGAAAACGAGCAGGAGCACAGCCTTTTATGAGATTCAAAAACTAAGGAACGATTAAGAACTGTATAGGATGGTAAGCACCGAACATGACTTGATTAACGCGCACAGTATTCAATGTGACGATAAGTAGGTATAGATGAATTATCACTGCTAAATTTTTAAACAAAGCTGAAGCACAATATGTGATCATGCCATTTGTTTAAATAATTTTACAGCTACTATTGAATTGAGCAATGGATCTTGCTTTCATGAGAATTAGAGGTTATACTGTTAACGTTCCGCACTATCAGACCTCAGCGTAACAGTCAATACTCAATAATCAAGAAATTCCACTTGCTGAAAGGAGGTAAATTGTAAAGGCAGACTTTACCTGAACAATAGAGAAACCTTACTTCATTCAATTATGGGAGGAAAACGTTTGGGGCCTGAGATATCAGGTCATTCAATTCACTGAGAGTGAGAACATTGAAAATCATACATTCTGCCGGGTAAAGGTAGAAATCCGCACTTTGTCTGGAAGCTTTATACATTTGAATAAGAAGGTGTAAATATTTGTTACCATGGTTAAGAATGAACAACGAAATCCACGAATCTCCAAGTACTTATTTGCACCCAAGACACACATTTCTAGAGCTAGCTATTCTATGTTTCATTTCCGGTTAACTGAACGAAATGGATCACAATTTTCTCGCTAAATCTGAGCGAATTTACTTCGGTACATGCACATGATTTGAGCTAAATTGGCTAAATACGATTGTATCTATTGATAAGCGAGACGAACAAAACACAAGATATGTTTTGTTTTGTTTACCATGAACGCTGTCCAGTGGGATTTGGGAATTCTCGCATGGGAAAACCCATACTATGTTGCCGCCTTCAAAAATTGATGCATTTTAGGTTGAAAACATAACACTTAACTTCAAATAACAAAGAAAGTAGCAGCAACATAGGAAAATCCTTTGGCACAGTCATTCTAGGACATATAAGGAATAAGAAAATGCTAATATCTCAGGATATTTTGCGTATTTCTCGAGAAAAGTCCATCTAAAGTTGGCAACCTCGAATAAGCCCTATGCTACCCATGTAAAATCCACGCATGCACTTATTACTCAAATTTAAAGTTCTTATAAAAAAATTATTAGCAGCAACATAGGAAAATCCTTTGGCACGGTCAAAGTATGATACCTAAGGAATAAGAAAATGTTAACGTCCAGGAGTATTTTGCGTATTTCTCGAGAAAAGTCCATCTAAAGTTGGCAACCTCGAATAAGCCCTATGCTACCCATGTAAAATCCACGCATGCACTTATTACTCAAATTTAAAGTTCTTATAAAAAAATTATTAGCAGCAACATAGGAAAATCCTTTGGCACGGTCAAAGTATGATACCTAAGGAATAAGAAAATGTTAACGTCCAGGAGTATTTTGCGTATTTCTCGAGAAAAGTCCATCTAAAGTTGGCAACCTCGAATCAGCCCTATGTTAGCAATGTAAAATCAACGTCAAATACCCAAACTTTAACTTCTTATAACAAAGATATTAGCAGCAACATAGGAAAACCCTTTGGCACGATCAAAGTAGGATACATAAGGAATAAGAAAATGTTAACATCTAGGAGTATTTTGAGTATTTCTCGAGAAAAGTCATTTTAAGTTTTTTGTCTTTTCCCCATATGTTTTCAATGGGGAAGTTCATTCCCGAGATTTTTCCTTCAACTTTTCCCGCTTATCCATGGTGATCTACGAATGAAAATCACAAATAAACTATCATTCCTTGTCAGAAAAACGTTCCTCACCATGAATATCAAGAAAAATTGTGCGTTTTCAAAAAAAAATTTTTGATGACTTTTTCGATTTTTGTCCACGGAGTGCCGCACTGTGCGCCGTCGCTTTCGCAATATTAAAGTAGTAAATACTCGAGGAATAAGAAAAGTCATACAGTGGAAATTGGATTACAACGACCCTCTATAGGGACCGGCTAAATTTGGTCGTTTTATCCGATTGTCGCTATAACCGATACTCAAGTACATTGAATAAATGGGATTTCAGCCATGGGACTGACCAGATCTCAGTTCGTTATAACCAGTATGTCGCTGTAAGCGATGTCGTAACATCCGATTTCCACTGTATTTCAGGATTTTTGCGTATTTTTCAAGAAAATTGAACGGTAGCAACCTAGGATTAGCCCTTTTTTAACAATATAAAAGCAACGTGAAACACCCGAACTTTGACTTCAAATATCTCTGATAGTCGCAAAGAATCGCAAGATCTTTTTCGTAGAGTTGAAGTTGGATATCTGAGGTTTGAGAAAATATCAACCACCCAGAGCATTTTGCGTTTCAAACGAGAAATCTTCATTTGAAGTTGACGTCTTTCTCCCGTGTATTTCTTATGGACCAGTGATTCTTGACCCATTTTCCGCCCGCTTTCCACCCCAATTTGAACTAATTTTTGGCGAAAAATTTGAAAATGAACCATCATTTTGATTCAAAAATATCTTCAAGATGGCAAACTCAAAAAAAAAATTCAGATGTCGAGTTGTGAATTTTTTATTTTCGTCTGCAGAGGGCCGCACTGTGCGTCGTGCATGCGTGCTGCGTGAGGTTGCAACATCGTGTCTTCGAAATATTATCCCTGTGGCAAGATACAAGGACTGAGTGCGTCATGATTAACTTATTGTTTCTTTTACGATGTTGCGGGTTGATTGTTGATATTTTCCGACGTTCACGGATCCAGTGGGGGGAGGGAGGGGAGGGGGCGTCGGCCTCCTTCCCTTTCCCGTCCGCCCGAAAAAAGAAAGAAGAAAAAGAGAGGAAGAAGGAAGGAAGGCATGAAGGAAAGAATAAGGAAAGAAGCTTACATTCGGTAATTATTCACGATGAAATTGACTCAAACTGCATATTAGATACTTAAAAAATTCAAAAATTTCCTGAAATCCCCCCCCCTTGCGCCCTCCCCTGTTCGAGGTGTCTGGATCCGCCTTTGTTTTCCGAAGATTTTTCTTATATATGCCACATAAAAGTATCAGGGACATTTCCAAGAAGTAGGGCTTAATTTATCAAATCATCAAGACCATATAATAAACTTAGATTCAATTTTGGATGGTCCTGCTAGATTGCTTAGAATTATGAGAGAGATGTCGAGTAACTTTCATTCTACTTTCTTTGTTTAATTTTTGCTGTACTCTCTTGCACACTCTCGGTGGTCGGGATTCGGAATCGAAAGATTTACGACCATTGAGCTCATTTTGAAACACTCGTGCGGGGTTCAAACACAACCAAAAAGAAAAAAATATTATCTGATTCAAAGTTTTCACTCGAATAGTCCTAGGTCTATTTTCTGAAAACTTATGTTTTCTACTCACGCTCTTTTCGGTTGCTTTAGAGTACCTGTATACGGGAGAGTTGCAGCTCTCTAATTGGCTCATCAGTTTTAGGTTATAATAGAGCTCCAAAGTTGGACCAATGTAAACAAACCAGACCCAGGCGAATACGCAGTATCGGCTGAGAAATGAATGATAATCACACTCAAAGGTTAATTTTCGGCAAAAATATCCAAGAAACGTCGATCTGAAGTCCGAACTCAATTCAGAAGTTGATCATAAAAAAATTTCTATCACATCCAAAATCAAGTTTAGAACTTGCCAGAACTTTGTCGCCATCTTGTTTGTTTACATTGGGCCAAACTAGGAGTGGAGGGGCTGGGGTTTGTTTGAATTGGTCCAGTTTTGGGGCTCCACGATAGACGACCAATCAGAGAGCGGCACACTGTTTCTGTAGTAAAATGATTGAGATGGCAATACTCTCCCGTACACAGGTAGTCTAAGTTTTCTTTTTTTCTGCTGGTTTAAAGGCTTCGTGCCCAGCACCTTCAGCCAACTTTAGACTATGTTTATTGTCCGAAGACATCGTGGGATCTACATGCTCCAAGCTTTTCCAATTTTCAGGGATTCGGCCAATGAAAATCTGTTTCAGCAGATCTACTTGTCCATTCCGTGACAATTAGACGCCACCATCTGGATTCGAACCCGGGACATATTGACCTAGAGTCAGACGCGCTGACCACTAGGCCAACCTGGTCGGCTACTCTAAGTTACTTGACCTTAGAATTTTTTCGCTTGTTTTAAATGATTTCCGCTCTGAACCGGCAACGATTCCAGCGTGCATCCTCGATTTGCAACCGAAAGGTCTCTCCTTAATTGAGAGCAGTGGCACGTCCCCTCGCGCAATGGCTCAAGGGCCGTTCACATCGTCGCGTCGCAGACGCCGCGACGCGACGCGGCGCATCTGGGTGTCACCGCACCAATCGTAGCTGTCATCTTAATTGTGTCACCGGTCCCCCTAGCTCATCTCGGGATCAGTCTCACAGCCACAACCAGCGTTGCCATATCAACACACTGCCTCACTAATTTAATGTATGAATGGACCACTAGACAAGGTACGAATTTCAGCGTTCTGATACATATTTCTTCACCAAAATTTTACGTAAAACACGATGCGCACAACGAAAATTACCGAAATCAACTCCTTCCGAAGATATTTAATGATTCTTGGTGCGTGAATTGAAACCACCCGCTCATGAAAACTCAATGCTCTACGTGATTCAAATCGCGATCTAAACGATATCATGAACGTCTCTGCGATAAAAAAATCTGTCAACCTCAATCTTGACGCTTTGGCTCAGCTATGGCAAATTACGTATAGTTTGAAAAACACATGGTGGGAAATTAACATTGCTCGATTGAGAAGCTTGCTGAAATCGCTGTAGTGCGCGATTTGACTCACGTAGAGCTTTGAGTTTCTTGTGAGCGGGCAGTTCAAATTCCTTGTAACCAATGCGAAGTAAAAATGTTAATATCTCCGTTAGAAGTTGGTTTCAGTAATTATCGTTGCGCGAATCATGTTCTACGTGAAATTCTGGTTAAGAAACATTAATCAGAATACTTAAGTTTGTACTTTGTCTAGTGGTCCATTGTGACTTTTTTAAGGTTGTCCGGCATCGTTGATCCGACAGCCTCACGCCACGTGCCAAGCGACCGTGTTGTGATAGCCGAACAATGCCGTCCATTATTCAAATATGTGTGACCGTCTCAACCGTCTGTCACCGCTGGATCACGCTGAGACGCCTACTTTGTTGGATGTGAAAGGCAGACCAATAAAATGGATTGCATTTTGCGAGAGGGAAGGGAGAGGGGGGTACTTTCGTTCGAGTAGGTTGGAAGAATTTTAACCATTGGATTGTTTCTTTTGCTTTGATTTATCTTAGCATCAATGATTATTTCTCATCTACTTCGTGAGCATCAGAAGTATTGAGGTAGTATATTTGAAAGGAACCAGCGTATGCACTAATTTGATGCATTACGTCATCACTTTTTCGCGTTAGAGGAGGAGAGGAATTAATTTAACCCTCATTAGTACGGTGCCACTTATTCGCAACGCATCGCTTGGTTTTCGCAGGAGGGTCCTACCCCCAAAAACTGAGGTTTTAAAACTGTGTTTTTGAGATGACCGTTCTTAAAACTACGCTATTCTGCGGCTACTATAGTTTCAAGTGATCAAAGGACACATACAGTTAGTATGGTGCCTATATCCAACTCTCTGCTGAAAGTTTAATCAACATTGAACGCACATTAGATACATCTAACTAACATTCTTATAGAACGGAAATTTAGGATAAAAATGTGCGCAGATACGTAAAAATTTGGTTCCGAACAGATCCTAATATTTTCTTTATAAATCTTTGCAATCGGACCAAGCAAAAAAATAGAAACTCTTGATGTGCGAAAGTGACGAGTTTAAAGTTGTCCGCAGGCCCACTCAGCACAGGAGAAAAAACGAAGTAACAACTGAAAACGTGATCTAATAAATATTAAAGTAAAGCATAATAATCGTAATAATTTATGAAAAACGTTTAATGTAACACTGCCTGTCCGTGCTGCACCAGTACGCTGGCAGAAAAATATGCACCTGGAAAGGTCACGATTCAACTCTGACCCCAACTTTCCAGTGCGGTTGAACTTTCGCGCCGCTGCGGGTCGAAGCTCATAGTTGAGAATTTTCAACAAGCTCACTTCCACTTTCAGAGCTTTTGTCTGACCGCGTGGACTGGAAAAAATGCCTGAGCGCACACAGGTATCCGCAAATAGAACATTCCACGCAGAAACCACGTATGAACTTTAAAGCACTGCTAAAATAGTGAACTTTGCATATACACCCTGGCAAACCAAGCAAGCACACATTAATGGCTAAAGCCGAGAAATCTTCATCTCCAAGAGCCGACTTTGCAAATCTTCACCCATGTTTTGTTTCGTTGAATGGAAACAAACATGCATTGGAAAAAAAAACACATCGGATCCAGAGTCCAGACTCTTAAAAACATCGACAAGAAAAAATACTCTTGATTCAATCAGATTTAAGCTTAAATCAAGAACCAAGCCTCTTAATTGGAGCGGATTTTCTTTTGATCTAAGCTTAAATCTGCTTGAATCAAGAGTCCTTTTTCTTGTCAATGTTTTCAAGAGTCTGGACTCGAGATCCAATGTGTTTTTTTTTTCCAGTTTGTGGTCATCGATGTACACACATCGCAACATTTCAGAATATCAAGAAACATTTTTATCGAGTACCCTGCTTGTGATTTATAATGATCTAAATTTGGAGGCATCTCTTAATTTTGATCGACAACACTTAACAATCACACCGATGACCCATTTTGATTGGCTCATTTTGATGGTGAAAACCGAGCTTATAAGGAAGATAAGAGTCCTGGGTCTCTAAAATATATCGACTCTGTGCGCCTCGTTCGGTTGCAAATTAAGCACGAAGCTGCACAAGCAAAGCTTTCAAGTCGTTTCTACAAAGAATGTCTCAAATTTTATGAATTGCCGACGAGAATGGTACGAGCGGCTCGAATGTGCATTGTTAGTTGCGTAATATGTTCGCGCGGACCCATTCGTACAAGTCGTCTCTAAAAGCGCACAGGTCCCATTTTCAGATGAACCCTGTGCCGTATAAAACTACTAGCGTCGTAGGGCTCATCTGACAAAGGCACGCGTTTCCTCGTTGATTTCGCTGCATCGTCAAACGGAAATGGAACAATAAATAACGAATCTCGGTACTTTGTTATCCGAGATGCGAGAGATTCTGCGGTTGTACCCGGACAAATGTTGACACTGCTGATAAGGACAGCGCGGTGCAATGATGCACTCGACATGGTGCAAGCGAGGTGTGAATGGTCGATTATCGATATTTCCCCATTTGAAACTACGGTGAAGAATCGATTATTAAGGTGTTCGTTGCGGACACCCGGTCACTCAATCCTTTGCCATGG
>NC_092798.1:8986234-9004233 GCF_918797505.1 Bemisia tabaci
GGTAGCTAAAAATGAGGCTACCTGGAATTTTGGGTACACAGCGATTTTTTTGGCTTACTTTATGTTTCTTGGGTCGTTGAATCCGAATCTGAAGTTTTCTACCGCGTATCTGGTGAGCATTCTCCGCCATTTTGAAAAAATGGCCTAAAAAGGCCTTTTTTTTATGTAGCGGCTACGCATGAGAAAAAATCCCGGATTTAGCTAATGTTTTGAATAGATGACAAAATTTGGAAGAAAATGGTGTATACATATGCTAAGTTTGCTTAAAAATTGAGGAAGATACAGCATCGTGAACATCGCGCCCATTCACGTTTTCGCGGCGCTCCCGTTAACGCGTGATTCGGCTCGCCGCGGTCAGCTAAGTTCCGAAGCGTTCCAAAGTTCCGAGATCCGAGGTTCCTCAATTTTTGAGCAAACCTAGCATATTCATATACCATTTTCTTCCAAATTTTGTCAGCTATTCAAAACATTAGCTAAATCCGGGATTTTTTCTTATGCGTAGCCGCTATATAAAAAAAACCGCAAAAAAGGCCTTTTTAGGCTATTTTTTCAAAATGGCGGAAAATGCTCACCAGATACGCGTAGGAAACTTCAGATTCGGATTCAGTGACCCAAAAAACGTATAGTAAGCCAAAGAAATCGCTGTGTACCCAAAATTCCAGGTAGACCTACCAGGCGCCTGGACTATAGTGGGTTCTCATCAAATATACATTAAGAAACTAAGGTTCACATCTATCTAAAAACGGTTACCCTCCTAAAATAAGCCAATGCGATTTTCCTGCAACAACCAATTCTCGAAATTTTCTGAGTCGACCGTTTCTTAATTTAACTCAATATTGGGGTTTCTTTATCCTTGAGCCTTGACCCGACTGCCAAATTATTTTGTTCCAGGTGTTACAACCCCACGTTCGAGGCAGCCTTGGTTCCTTCCTGATAAGCATGTACCTCTTGGGCAACCTCTATGAATACATCATCGGCCCCTACGTGTCGTACTCCACATTCGGCATAGCTTCCTGCATCCCCTGCCTGATCTTCGCCGTCGCGTCCTCTTCATCCCCGAGTCTCCCTACTACTACATCATGAAAAACCAACGCGGAAAAGCAGAAGCCTCCCTTAGCTGGCTCCGCGGCGACGTCGACGTCAGCCAAGAGCTCGACGCCATCGAGACCTACGCCGAGACTTTCAAGAGGAACCGAGGGTCGTTCAAAGACGTCTTCCTCAACGAGAACTACCGCGCGGCGCTCATCAGGGTCCAGGCCGTCTATTCCGTCTAGAGGCTCTGCGGGATGTTCACCGTGCTCGCCTACCTGACCGTCATCATCCCTCCAAACGTGGGCCCTTTCACGTCCGAGACCTGCACCCTTATCGTGGGGGTTGTAGTTTGGATCTCGACTATCCTTGCGACTTCCTTGATGGATCGCGTTGGAAGGAGATGGCTCTTTGTCGTTTCCAATGTCGGTATCATCGTCACGATGACCATCACCGGTGCTTGGTACTATCTGGACAGTACAGGTTCGGACCTCTCGGGGACCACTTATGTGCCGTTCTTGGGGTTGCTGCTCTATGGGATTTCCTTCTGTCTCGGCGTGGGACCTGTCCCGAGTCTTTATCAAGGGGAGGTCCTGCCCTCGAATATTAAGGCACGCGCTTCCGCGGTTACGACAATATGGTCGGCATTCGTCTCTATTTTGAATACTTCTCTGTTTGCCATTTGCATCAGGTAAATTAAATCAGATTTTGTCATAAATAGATACACTGCAAAGTTTTTGAGGTTTTGAAGAACTTTCACACTAAGTTACATTAAGATGAGACATTGAGACATTATGGATCAGGATAATATGAGATGAGGAGACACGAAATCGCATAAACCCAGCTAAATCGAGATAAATCAGGATTAAACGGGCATACGTGTAGCTCGGTCAATTTTCCGAGGGGGCTTGGCCCTCCCACAACAAGGGGATCCAAAGGGTACGGAATACCCCCCCCCCTCAGTCTAGAAGGGGGTGTGGGGCTTCCCCCGGAAGTTGCCACAGTAAATCCTTGTAACTTAATCAATTAATGAAATGATCAAAGGTATAATGGACCACTAGACAAGGTACGAATTTCAGCATTCTGATACATGTTTCTTAATCAAAATTTCACGTAAAACACGATACACACAACGAAAATTACCGAAATTAACTCCTTACGAAGATATTTAATGATTCTTAATGGGTGAATTCAAACCACCCGCTCATTAAAACTCAATGCTCTGCGTGATTCACATCGCGCGCTAAACGTTATCATGACAGTCTCTGCGATATAAAAATCTAGCAACCTCAATCTTGACGCTTTGGCTCAGCTACAGCAAATTGCTTATAGTTTGAACAACACATGGTGGGACATGAACATTGCTCGACTGAGAAGCTTGCTGAAACCGTTGTAGTGCGCAATTTGACTCACGTAGAGCTTTGAGTTTCTTATGAGCGGGCAGTTCGAATTCCTCGTAACCAATGTGAAATAAAAACGTTAATATCCTCGTTAGGAGTTGGTTTAAGTAATTTTCGTTGTGCGAATCGTGCTCTACGTGAAATTCTGACTAAGAAACATGTATCAGAATGCTTAAATTTGTACCTTGTCTACTGGTCCATTGCGGAGCATCGAGACCCGTGACTGTCACTGGCTTTTCGTTACTTAATTTTATATTTTGATTTCAATTTTGTTTTACAGGTATATTGGCATGTACATCAACTTCTTCCTGTTCGCGGCTACTTCAGTGTTCGGATTGTATCTCGCGAAGTACCATTTCATAGAAACGAGCGGGAAAACGTTGCAGGAGATTCAGGAGGAACTCACGAAAAGAAGACATGGAGAGAAATTGACGAATGTTGAGATATCCCCCGAGGAAACCCTTCATTTACACCGTTCCAATGCGGAGTGCAACGGAGAAGGTTGAAACCAAGAGACATTTCGAGAGGGTGGTTTTCTGGAGTTGGCAATACTGGGATTGCTCATTTTGTTCAATCGCGTTTTAAGTAGAGTACCTGTGTACGGGAGGGTTTTGCCATCTCCATGCCGTTTGCGGTGTCTGAAAATCTCTGCCTCTATGTTATTTTTTTAAAGGAGAACAAATTGACATCATTCCTTGAAGTTTTTGCGGAATTTTCTTCGCACAGAGAAGAAAAATCACGGCAGTTTTAAAGAATTGCCGTTGAGTAGTTTTCCGCTCAAAAAAATAAAGTACGACAGGGAGTCTGCGACGTCGCAAACCGAGTTCTGTGATTACCAACTGACACCGTCGATATATGAAATGTGTAGGGAATAGAAAAATGAAAAGAATACCATAAATCATCAATACTCAATCAAGCAAACACTGATAAAATATTTGTGTTCTTGTGTTACTTTTGGTTTTATAAGAATTGAAACAAAAACCAACACAAATTTTGTGTTGATTTTGGTACAGTTTGCGTTAAATTTAGCACAGAAAATAATGGAGAGACTGCAAAGATGCAACCCTCCGATTGCGACGTTCGTATTCAAAACTCGTTTTTTATTAAATTTCTTCAGGAAAACTAGCTGGCATGTTCTTATGAAAGTGTCAACCAAAGGCTAGGGTTTATTTTGTGTTTCCATTCCCGTATACAAACCTAACTTTTGTGTTGAAATTTCTCTCTGTGAAGATTTGTTTTTGGTTGAGTAATTGGACGGATATAACGTCGGATCAGCAGAACTACATTAGATGTTGTCTAATTTTTTTTTCAATTAATTTTTTTTTGGTAGTTCAGTTCTTTGTTAAAATAAAAGCAACTCGAGAAGTAATTAGACAACCTGATGACAGTCAGTCTGATTCCGGATAAATCCACATAGTTATTCGCTGTTCGGTTATCAGTAAACTTGAAATTCAAGTGACCCTTTACATACGTGGTTCACGATAATTTCTCACTCATACTTCGCTTAAAGAAGTAAAAAACTTGCATGCTTATGCAGCAATAATACAACTCAAACTCTTGACTTTTTATTTTCAATGATGATTCATTCTACGCGAAAACACATTGTAAGAGGGTGATGCATCTGAAACTTTAATATTTCAATTACTGTGTTGCATCAGGATTGTACATTTTTAAGAGCTATAAAACTACTTCCAAAAAGAATTGTTGATTTTACAATTAAGTTTACTTTTTTATTTACTATGTTTTCCCGCAATTTTTTGCATTTACACTTGTGATCAAGTTTCGCGATTTTCAGATGTAAATCACCCTTGAGAAGACACAAGTCTGTGTGGCGTTTTGCGATTCCATAATGGGTCTGTTGCGCGCAAAATATATTAAGCTTAGTAAATAGACATTAATTCCTTGAGTGGAATTGCACGTGAATCAGGATGGCAAGGGACGCGTCGAAAAAGTCTTGAAAACGACTCCTTAGAGTGATCCGTGCAGTTTGTAACCAGTGGCGTGGCGTGATTTGCGATATATCGATTAATCTGTCATTTAAACCTGTAGAAAAGGATCGTAGAATAAGGTGTTCGTAGCGAACACCTTGATGATCGATTCTTTACTATGGCTTCAAATGGGGGATTATCAATACATCATAAAGCACGTCACGCGACTGGTAACACGTTCGAATTTTTTGCATCCGCGGGTATACTTACACTTTCCCTTTGTCGCCAACTATACGATCTCAACATGCTGTTTCCAACATGGTCGTTTTAAGCAAAGATAAAGCGGCATTTTTATCTATTGATTTTGATCCGTAGTCTCGAACGCCATAGTTGAAACATCTGATTACCTTTTTTGCTGAAAAGCCCGGTTTCTTTATTGTGCAGACACAGACGACGACGCACGGTGGATCGAGTCAATTGGAGAGGTCGGACAAAATTTAGAAACTTTAAACGCCCATAATTCCGTTCATAAAAAATTTTCAGGTTCTAAAAGTAGTTCCATTGGTTTCCTCGTGAAATTTTTTCCTAGGGACACCCCTTGAAATTTAAAATGTGACGAAATAGACATCAAAATTTGCAGTTTTAGTCAAAAATTTTATGTCCGACCTCTCTAATGGACTCGACCCACTGTGCGACGTATGCTAACGGTTTTTTGGTTTAAACAAAGGACACTGGGAAAAAAAAACACATTGTATCTAGAGTCCAGACTCTTAAAAACATCGACAAGAAAAAGTACTCTTGATTCAATCAGATTTTTGCTTAAATCAAAAGGAAATCCGCTCAAATTAAGAGGCTTGGTTCTTGATTTAAGCAAAAATTCGATTGAATCGAGAGTACTTCTTCTTTTCGATGATGTTTTTAAGAGTCTGGACTCAAGATCCAATGTGTTTTTTTTCCAGTGTAAGTGAGTGCAAATGCCGGAAATGATCATCTTCAACTGTGTTCATCTGATTCTACTGCATTATAAACCCATAAAATATCCGTTTGATCTTTCAGTCCCATAAGTACGTGCGCACGTAACACTCAAAATGCAGAACAACCAACGCTGCACCAATTTCACATACATCACACGAAGAAACGATACCAATAAATGTATAAAAATACCTCTCGATGGTTCCCAGTAAATTCCGGTCGGCGAACATATGTCAGTCGAGTAAAAATGATAAATACGCTCATAACCTCATTCTGTTCGTGCGCGCCAGTGTACGGCGTACATACTATCCGCGCTCACATAAATAGATATAATTAATTTTTCATACCGAATTCGCTCTATTTGCATTGCCGTGGCCGCCATGAGTCATGCGTTCCGAGAGGGCAGAGACATATAGGCCTCATCGCTCACTCTGCCCATCTGAATTCTTTCGACGGATCTCTTATGCAAAACCTCGCCACGAATTAATTATGATACCGCCACGCTAAATCAAAACAGCGCAACTCGACTATCGAAACACGACGCGGATGCGCGATTGTGAGTGCGGCGCGCCGCACTCACAATTAATCTCCCACATGGGAAAAATCTCAAGCAACGCGAATACTTCATGCAGAATTAATTGTGTCTGTTTAACGTGTACTTAAAAGTGTAACTTACACACCAACACGGACGCACTTACACACCAATACAAGCGCAATGGGACGCGGAAAACTTATGGGACGAACGGGGCTCTTCGCGCGTATGCGAACGTGTTAAATAATTAATTCTGCCGGGGGGGGGGGGGGGGGGACGGAACATTGTGCCCGCGCGGTATGTGTTACCCGGGACAAGTGCAATGCGAGGAGACCGAATTCTAGCGGGGATCGTCCAACGGTATTGGGGACGTGAGGTGAGATGACCAGGGAGACTGTGTCATTGAAATTAACGCGCGCTATCCTGTCGGACGGGTCTCGGTGGCGAGGCGTGAGATCGATAATCGATATTTCCCCATTTGAAGCTATGGTGAAAAATCGATTATTGAGGTAGCGATCCTTTAACATAGGTTTAAATGGCAGATCAATCGATATATCGCAAAGCACGCCACGCCGCTGACGGGTCCTCCCGGTGTGACCCTGGTGTTGGGACGTCCCGGTTTGCGTATGGGCACGTTCGCCGTGTCTTCTGGCTTCCAGTAATTTTAAACGTTTAATGAAGAAAACTTGTAGTTGGGAGATTTTTTTTCAATTCGGTCTCGGATTCTAACGGACGGCCGAGCGGAGGATGGTTTTAGCACCGTGAGAATGCTTCGTCGTCGAAATGTCACGCGGAAACAGGCGGGCCCACCCTAGGAGCATGATAACGCTGTTATGCAACGCAAAAACGCCATTTTACATTTTTTTGGAAACAATGTTTCATAGCAGAAATACTTGTGTATCTTGGGACAATGTTTTTCCAGAATTCTCTTGCAAATAGTATCAAGAACTTAACCTGAAAATTTGAAGTGCATGGGTAAAACCGTTTTTATTTTATAAAGTATTAAGTTCCAAAAAACGAGGGAAAATCATGATGGATTTACGATGTTCTTGTTTAGCACGGCAGAACGCTTAAAAGATGTCTTCAGGGTATCGTTGAAAGCGCAGTACAATTTTTGTGAAACGTCTCCTTAGAACGGGGGAGAACTACAACGTTTCTAAAACGATTTTGAAACGTGTATGGGGATGAGTTATGGTGATCATTATGCATTTTCAAAAGTCCCATAATGTAATCCGTAAATTTATACAAATTTTCGTTGAATATTTTTTTTCACATTTAAAAATATTGTTAATAATGTACTGTAAAACGTAGCCGAAGCACCTTCCATGTTTCGTTCATGCAATAATAACTCAAGCAGAAATAGTTGCTGAATTAAGACTTTCAGAGCGCCTTCAGTTTGACGTATATGCAACATGGACATCCCTAGAGCACGAATAGTTGCATTCGGTCGTTTTCGTCAACATCTCCACCCGTTCGCGTGGTGACGTTCTGCATCGATGGTGAAACTGCAGAGGCGCTTACCTCGGTTTGCGGCGCTGCAGACTTCTTGCATGTCATAATTTATTGGCAAACTGCTAAAAGTATTTTTTTTTTTTTAAATTTTAGTGATTTCCCCTCTCTTTATGAAGAATATTCTGTGAAAATTTCAAGCTAAGATGTTAGCTCAGTCTACATTTAAAAAATAATGTATGAGCGGAGATTCCGAAACACCGCAACTGAGCTTTACGCTTTTCCGCAGTTTCACCGTTAGTATTCTGCATGAATTTCAAGCTACAAAGTTCGTTTGTTTCTCCAAAAATGTAAAAGGAGCGGAAATTTCGCAACACCGCGATGGAGATACTGGGTGTTTTACTTTAGCCATCGATATTGTTTCTCGCCACCAATCACTTAATTCGAGGACCTCATTCCAGGGTGTCTACTAAAACATGCTGACCAAAAATCAGTACTTTTACAGTACTTTTCCAGTACAATCCCGAGAAATTCCGTACCTTTTCAACAGAAAAATTCAGTACTTTTTCAGTGCCTCCAATTGACGAAATTAAAAAAATTCAAAAATTTGAATTTCTCGCCCATATTATTACCGCTCTTAAAAAATCAGTACCATTTCCGGAAATTCCGGGCTTGTGGACACCCTGCAATCCGACGGTGTAAAATCGGGACGAGATCCGGAATTTCGAAACACCGCGATGGAGATACGCGGTTTTTTACTTTAGCCATCGATATTGTTTCTCGCCACCAATCACCTGATTCGAGGACCTCATTCCGACGGTGTAAAATCGGAACGAGATCCGGAATTTCGAACCTTCGACAAGGGGTCTTCCAGAGTCGTGCGGCGCGGACCGTGGACCGTGTCGGATGAAAAAATCGCCGGACGACGATAGGATCCGGCCGGAGTCGCCGTGACCAGGCGCATGCGCGGGGCGATAAATCAAAAAGCACCGCTCTCGAAAACCCAAACGCCGCACAATGGATCGAGTCAGTAAGAGAGGTCGGATACAATTTGGAAACTTTAAACGCTTATAACTCAGTTTTTACACAATTTTGAGGTTCTAAAAGTGGTGCCATTGGTTTCCTCGTAAAATTTTCCTCTTGTCCCTCTGTACAAGGTGTCTACTTAAACAGGCTGGCCAAAAACCAGTACTTTTACAATACTTTTTTAGTACATTCTCAAGAAATTCAGTGTCTCCTCAACAGAATAATTCAGTACTTTTTTAATACCTTATTCATTTAACGAAATTCGAAAAATTTCAAAAATTGGAATTTCTCGCTCATATTGCGACAAAAATAACACAAATTCTGGACCTCCTTGCAGAATTTCCGCACTTTTTCAGTACTTTCGACCTCCGGACCGCCCTTAAAATATCAGAACTATTTCCGGACTATCCGGAAATTTCGGACTTGTAGACACCCTGTTCTGTAGCATAGCGTTGCGAATTCGCAACGACGTATTTTTCGAATTTTTACAAATTGAATCTTTCCTCTATGGCATGATTTTGCAAATTTGCATTACTTTTTTCTGTTTTTGAATAACCGATTCCCAAAATTTTAACATTATGATGAAAAATTTGGTACACTATGCTTTTCATGCAAGCCACAAAATAGATAAGTGTCCCGCAGAATCTGAGATCGAAAATTAGTTCATGCCATAGAGGGTTAAATCACCCCTTGAAATTTGAGATGTGACGAAATAAGCATCAAAATTTGCAATTTCAGTCAAAAATTTCATGTCCGACCTCTCCGCTTGACGCGGTCCACTGTGCGCCGGCCCGGCCGGACCGCGATAAATAAACACTCAACTCGACTCGACGAGGCGTGCGGCCGCCGGGCAAGGGCAGGGGCGCCTCGGAAAAATTGCGAAAATTGTAAAGCGCGCCGTGCAAATCTCCAATCCGGGATCGGGACGCCACGCCGACGTCCGCGCGTCGCACTCGCGGTCGATTTTGACAACGACGCGAATCCTTTAAAGCATTATAAGGGACGAGGGGGAGTGTAAATCGATGAAATAGAGAATAGAGAATTTGCGTGTGTCTGAAATTTGATACATTTCGTGATCACATGGAAACTACTGAGTGAACTGAACATGAGAATACCCTTGGTTCATGAATTGAAGAATTATAGGAGATGATATGACAAAATAATCTATCTGCTAAAATACGTGTGTTTAAATGGGAAATGCCGCCTGATGACGTCACTAGGCGGTGTATTTTCTTGCTTTTAAATCTATTTTTATACTATTACCCATATCAGAAAAAAATTATAAAAAATACGGCGAAATTAGCTCTGTAAGCACTCTCAGATGAAGCAATAAAAAATTTCATGCAACTCCTCCATTTGCAGATATCGGAAATTTTATGAATTTCGTGTTTAAGTGGAAACACTCTGAGTGCACTGAACACAAGGATACCGCTTATACATTTGGTGATTACTCATGACGAAATTCACTCAGACTGCATATCTGATGCTTCAAAAATTCACAGATTTTTTGGAGGAGACCCCCAAGCCTCTCTTCCGCCCCCCTCCCCCTTCGATGTGTCTGGATCTGCCAATGACAGATGGGAGAATAATTTTTCGTCTCATGAAAGTGCTTGATGATTTTACAATCAGCTCATATTGATGTTTACAATTTTTTTCGAGATTGTCAATAAAAGAAAAATATATGCTTGAAAATTGAGAGCGGCCAAAGTCGTTTCCTTCAGATAAGAACGGATGAGCGGATCAGTGATATGTAGACTCTATTTTGCAATTTGGAACTAAAAAAACTGGCTCTTCTGGAAACACACTAATGTGCATAGGGAAACTAATGGCACGTGCGTCGTTTTTAAACCGGGCTAGAATTAATAGTTCCAAATTGCAAAATGTAGTCCATATTTTAGAGATTAGTAGACCTGTCAGATATGCCTTCACCTTTTCAGCGAATTCCGTGACTTTCCCGGTTTTCCAGACCGCTGCACAGTGGATCGAGTCAATGGCAGACGTCGGAAGAAATTTGAAAACTTTAAAAGCTTATAACTCCGTTCATGACAGAACTTTCAGGTCTTAAAAACGGTTTCATTGGTTTCGTTGTGAAATTTTCTTTCAGTAAAACCCCTTAAAATTTGAAATGTGACGAATTAAACATCAAAATTTGCAGTTTTAGTTAAAAATTTCTTGTCCGCCTTCTCCGATTTACTCGATCCACTGCGTGCACCGGCAACCCTGACATAGTATCTGAAGATTTCAAGGCCGCGTAGTGGCCAGGGGGCAGAGCCCCCTAGTATTCATAAATCCTTAAAAAAAGGGTCTTATGAAGAGAATTTTGGCAACATCCGGCAGCATTCTTACGGCGTTTTCCCTTAGCACGGCAGTATTGTTATATTAAGTTATCAGCCGCCTACGTGGAGTCAGCGAGTAACGAATCAGGGAATCAGCGCCTGGCTGATCCCTGCCCCGAGCCTTCGGCGTCGTGTCGCCCTGCCACTCTGGACTCAACCTTCTTCTTCTTCCTCGGGAATCAGGCGTCCAGCGTAAATCATAATAATTGACGCGATTCCACCCGTTGATTCCGACGCGCCGTTGTTGTTGTTGTTGTTTTGTTGTTATTGCCCGCCGACTCGGTCCGTCCCTGTATGACGTGGTGACGTCTTCGAGAACTTCCACGAAAACCGAGGGTCTGACCCTTGCGAGCATGGGGAACTATACTGGCGTGCAACGCAAAAACGCCGTAAACACCATCTTACATTTTTTGGAAACAATGTATCAAAGCAGAAAAACTTATGTGCCTTGGGGCAATGTTTTTTCAGAATTCTCTCGCAAAAACTATCAAGAACTTAACCTGAAAATTTAAAGTGCATGGGTAAATCAGTTATTATTTTATAAAGTGTTAAGTTCCAAAATACGAAAGAAAATCTTAATGGATTTACGGTGTTCTTGCTTGGCACGGTAGTATAGAGCTTGGTTGTGGACAAGTCACAGAGGGCAATTCATCAATGGGGATCTACGGGGCATTGCATTGGCAAATTCAGAAATTGGCAACACCGGATTTCCTCCATTTAAACCTATGCTAAATAATCGATTTTTGTCGGAGCACCTGGCTCTTCCAAGAATCCTAAAAAAAGAATTCCTTCCAGAAAAGTTATATGGATGGCTAAAGTGCGAAACCACGTGTCTCCGTTTGCTACGTTGCAGACTTCCTATCATCTACTTCGTTTTTACCTTAAAACAAATTATCAACGTATTTTCTTTAAAACTGTATCATCGACTACCTTCCCCAGTAGCAGAAAATTATTAGTGAATTTCAAGTTATAAAGTTGGCTTGTTTTTCCCCGCACTGGAAAAAAAGTCACTTGGATCTGGAGTCCAGACTCTTGAAAACAATGACAAGAAAAAATACTCTTGATTCAATCGGATTTTTGCTTGAATTAAAAGGGAATCCACTAAACTAAGAGACTTGGTTCTCGATTTAAGCAAAAATCCGATTGAATCAAGAGTATGTTTTCTTGTCGACGTTTTTAAGAGTCTGGACTCTAGATCCAAGCGACTTTTTTTCCATTGCGAAAAAGTAAAATTTGAGCGGACATTTTCTAACACCTCAATGGAGATACGTGGTTTTACGATTTAGCCATGGATATGTATAAACATCACATACGCAAAAGACATCCTAACAACAAAGTCCCTCTTTACCAGAATCAACCTTTACTCAACACCCAAACCCACCCCAGCCGAAGATATACCAGAAGGTAATTCCGGCATGTCTCGCGAAGTAAACTCTTGACCCTATTTCCTAAACTTATACTATCATCTTATTAACTATCTCCTTACTTTACTTGTCTCTTTTGTTATCACACACACTATGTTATCACTATATATAACTTATATCTATCATCACCTAAGTAAATTAGTAATAAGATACGCACATTACAATTTTTTTTTGTAAATATGTACTTACTGAATAAATTTCGCTTGACAAAAAAAAAAAAAAATAAAAAAAAAAAAAAAAAAAAAATATGTATAAACAATTCCTTCGAGAAAAGATATCTACATCCTTTTTTCCTGGCGTGGACGTGAAAGTCGCGTCCTCCGAGGTGGCATCGTGGAGGAGTGAGCGCCAATTCCTATCACCACGACTCCGTTAATCCCCTTCAGCTAATACAAACATAATCACAAGGATTTCTCACGATCTCACTTCAGCCGTCCCCCTAACCCCCACCCCCGCCCCGCCCCCGGCCCCCGACAATAGCCTGCCGACTCGAAAACGTTCCGGGACGTTTGCCTCGGAATAACTTTAAGCTCTGCTTAACAATGACGTTTCAACTGACCAGCCTCAAAACTGAAAATTTATTGCTCGGATAATCACGCGGCTTCGCACGGCGGCGGCGGCGGCGGCGGCGGTCCGCGCGCGCGGCATTCCTCCGGCGCTAGGTGGGTGAGGCGCTCCACTAGACCCTCGTCTTCGGGAAGAACGACGTAAGCGCCTTCGAACGTTGCCGAATTTCTCAGCATTTTTTTTTACATAAATATACAGCTAACGAGTACAAAGAACGCTTTCGGATGTTTTTGCATCTGTAGAAAGCTGAAATTTAACTTATGAGATACACTTATCGATTGATTTTTACATTTTTAGCCGATACGTCCGAATAAATATGTCTTTTTGTTGTAACGTGTTACTGCGGTCAACTAGACCTAGTCAAAATCCTAGAAACCGCTAATTGCGTTCGTGGAGCACGAAGAGGCACTTTCTTGGGATGGAATGATTTCCTATTATTTTCTTTTTCTTCTTACTTCGATTTTTTGGTGGTTTCATGAGCGTGCAGTTCGATTAAGACCTGACTCCAAAAATGTCAAAAAATCGCTTTATTACAGATATGTGACTCATGGAGTCAGCCGCTTTTTCTCCTTTTTTTATCACTTTCCTAAATAACAGGACGTATTTATACTGAAAGGAACTGTCGCACGCAATCTCTAGGCACATAGTTCCTTTTGCCATAAATGCGTTCATTCGGCAAATCTTGCTCAGTTTAAAAATTACCCACCTCCCGAGTTTTCAATCAACCTGTCTAGGTCCTTCTGTGATTCGGCCTCATCCTCATCAAGGTAGGTTAACAACATGCACCAGAGACGTTTTTTAATCATTGAGCAACATTGACTTCAATCAGCTTCTTCGGCTTCGTCTTCCTCAAATATGGGTCGTACCTTAAATGGAGAATTTATTTTAATCTAAAAGATCTGAACCTGATACCTAAACCGGAGGCCACTCCTGTACAATCGAAGATATCGATGACCTGGACCGAAAAATTTGGTGTTTCATTTGAATCAAAGTTTATTTCTGCGTGTAACTATTCTAAAAACTGTATATTTCAGCGGGGTAAATCTTGCAACATTGGAAAGTTCATAGGGCGTTCTTTCTCAGTGCGGGAGTAGAAATCCGTGGGTACGCTGACGCTGAGCGACCCAGACATGCGGGTACGAGGTCCGGAAGACCGGAAAGAGTTGAGGCGGTTTTTGGTTCCATGCATGTACCATTTCCAATTAAGGCACCCTTCCCGGGGTTTCAATGAGAAATGAGCCTCTCCGACTCTCCAAGGATAGAGAAGTAGGTCAATTAGACGTCATTCAGGAAAATACGATGCAGGCGCAATCGAAGCTTCCAATGGACGAAATAAGTAAGGGATTTATTCGGAAGAAAAAAGATGAGATATTGCGGTGTGGGTTTTATATCAGTGTCCTGATTCAACCCAGAGACAATACATTTTAGAAACTCAGCGTTGCTATCTTCCGCATCCCGTAAAAGTTATTCTCGGAGGTCACCGCTAAAATGCGCCGAATGATTTTTGCTAGCCAGAAAACTGAGCACTTGGTTTCGCAAACCGAACCGGATTTTGCAAAAACTTGCACAGCAAATTGCGCAGCCACTCAACAGGTATATTCACCAGTCACCAATTTTACTCGAGTTGTAGACCTCGATCTTTGTGCTGGCAGACAATTCAAATTGGAACGGAAAATACCCATTTTTTACTTATGGGTTAGCTTCCGAAAAGTGTAACGCTTTCATCGTACTTATTTTACATGAAATTTTAACGAGGAAATACTTTTAAAACATTTAGTTCCG
Source organism: Bemisia tabaci (assembly GCF_918797505.1). Classification (NCBI taxonomy): domain Eukaryota; kingdom Metazoa; phylum Arthropoda; class Insecta; order Hemiptera; family Aleyrodidae; genus Bemisia; species Bemisia tabaci. Next base: position 9,000,680 of record NC_092798.1, read on the forward strand.
TATTCTCTGCCGCATGGTCCATTGAGAGAGTCATTTTCCTGGCAAGCATAATTTTTGAGGCGCCACATTCACATTTCTAAGAGCCATAAAAAAGCCTGATAAAGCTACGGGAAAGAATGCCAGGATCAAGGACTCGACAAATACCAAAGTTGTGCCAATTGTTAAGCGCCACTTTTGGCCAGCGGCTTTTATTTAGAGGCGTCAAATCTTGCTTTCTTCGCAAACAGTATATTGATCACCGAACTGAACTTTTACTGCGAAGTACCATTAGGGAAAGTTTGAACTCGTTATTTCATGGAAATTCTTAAGGTCGAAAGGGGCAGTCACTTCGATCTTGAAAAAACCGGCACAGAGTCGTTACCAACCATAAAATTAAAATTGGATAGTGGGAATAAGGTACTCATCGTTGTCTGTTGGTGGTTAATAACTGATGAAAATTTGTAAGAAAACATTGAAAACATATTGAACGAAGATACCTAGCCAGGGTTGCAATTTCAATCAAATTTCAAAATTTCCTGAAATTTTCTGACTTTTGGGAAAGATTTCCTGACCACTAGTGCTTAGTTTCCCTGACTTAAAAAAAAATGAGAAAACAATCATTTTAAAAACAGTGATGCGAAATTTGAAGCACCGCAATTGGATGCATGGAGTTGAAAATTGCAAAACACTGAATACAAGTTACATGCTACCTGGAAATATTATAAATTATTGCATGCCTAAATAAGAAAAATTAAAAGAAAAAACTAAGAATTTTCCTGACTCTGAGCGTTTTCCCTGACTATTCCCTGATTTTCCAGGTTGTTTTCAAATTCCCTGTCCACCAGGTTTCCCCTGCATGACATTTGCAACCCTGGGTACGGCGTATTTACCTTAGACACAAGTATAAACTTAATCGCTCATGTTTAAACCTAGAATTTGCACACACAAATTTTATTGTTGCATCGACGAGCGATTATTGAATTGGGGACGGAGAAGTTTTCATACTTTTTTTTTTGTTATAAATAGTTATGGAAAACCAGATTTGAAAGTAAAAAATCTGTCGCCTTGTGGTGCCATCAGTCGGCATTTCCACTTTGAACACATGTATTTTGACAGATTAGGTCATTTTGTCATACCTCCTCTAATTATAAAATTGCATTTTGCATAAAAAGCATTTTAATGTGGCTAGGACTGTGCAACTCACGTTCTTTGCAATAAAATACTACAGTTATGCACAAAATTAAAACAAAGGTAATTTTCGTCTTGGATTTACAGTTTATTGGGAGTAAAGATAAAACTTGTTTACATGATCAGTTTATACTTGCGCACTGGAAGAAAAACACATGGATCTAGAGTCCAGACTCTTGGAAACATTTACAAGAAAAAATACTCTTGATTCAGGCAGATTTAAGCTTAAATCAAAAGGAAATCCGCTCAAATTAAGAGGCTTGGTTCTTGATTTAAGCAAAAATCCGATTGAATCAAGAGTATTTTTTCTTGTCGATGTTTTTAAGAGTCTGGATTCTAGATCCAATGTGTTTTTTTTTCCAGTGCGAGGCACAAAAAAGTTGCAAGATCTTAGCGACATTGGAAGGCTCCTGGTTTTTTTATGCAAAAATCCAACCCAATAATTTTTCTTTGTGCAAACCGACGATATCCTCTTGCTCAGTTATTCACTCAGTACCTAGTTTCTTCTCGAGCATGAAATTCACAAAATGTCTGACACCTGCAAATTCTCCATTGCTTGGATTGAAGAGTGGACCATGAAAATACCGGTACCGGATACCGGAAGTAACGTAAGTACAAAGCATATCGACGGTGAAACTACCAAACCACGTATCTCGGTTTGCGACGTCGCAGACTTCCTGTCATACTTAATTTTTTAAATGAAAAACTACTTAGCATCCAGTCTTGAAAATTTCTGTGATTTTTCCTCTTTGTGCGGAGAACATTGCGTGAAAATTTCAAGAAATGATATTGATTTGGTCTACTTCAAAAAAATAAAATGTGAGCGTAGATTTTTAAACACCGCAAACGAGATACGCGGTTTGGTAGTTTCACCGTCGATATTCTCCTCCAAGTCCGCGGTTCGTTATTCGTGACGATTGAACTTAACAGTAAAATCTACGCATTTTGAAGGGATCCCGGTGGCGCGGTCTCTAGGGCGACGTTCACACGCACCTCTGTGACACCCTGGCCGAGACGGAGGACCGCGCGGGGAGAGAGAACAGCGGACAGGACAGGAGTACAAGTCATGTGACACCAGCGACACCTCGCGTACACTTGTGTGGTATCCACGGTCAGGGCCGGTGTGTCCAACTCCGCACATGCAACACTCCCGTCCGGACCTCCCTGGTCGGGACCTGCCGGGATGGTTCGGATTCTGAACCCGGAATGAACTGCAATTTCTGCAAGGAGGAGGTTCATTTTCGGGAATCAGGCGTCTGTGGGCTCATAATTGAATCAGTGAGAACGAAAACACACCAATCCGGTACTCTAAAATCCTCATTTTTCAAAGGGGTCATTGAAATTAGCGAATCTGTTCCAACTTGGAACTTTAAAGTGCCCTTAAGTACTTGTCTTTCGGCAATGAACTGTAATTTCAGCAAGAATGAAGTTCATTTTCGGGAATCAGGCGTCTGTGGGCTCATAATTGAATCAGTGAGAACGAAAACACACCAATTCGGTACTCTTAAATCCTCATTTTTCAAAGAGGTCATTGAAATTAGCGAATCTGTGAATCTTTCGAACTTTAAAGTGCCCTTAAGTACTTGTCTTTCGGCAATGAACTGTAATTTTAGCAAGAATGAAGTTCATTTTCGGGAATCAGGCGTCTGTGGGCTCGTAATTGAATCTGTGAGAACGAAAACACACCAATTCGGTACTCTTAAATCCTCATTTTTCAAAGAGGTCATTGAAATTAGCGAATCTGTGAATCTTTCGAACTTTAAAGTGCCCTTAAGTACTTGTCTTTCGGCAATGAACTGCAATTTCAGCAAGAATAAAGTTCATTTTTAGGGAATCAGGCGTCTGTGGGCTCGTAATTGAATCTGTGAGAACGAAAACACACCAATTCGGTACTCTTAAATCCTCATTTTTCAAAGAAGTCATTGAAATTAGCGAATCTGTGAATCTTTCGAACTTTAAAGTGCCCTTAAGTACTTGTCTTTCGGCAATGAACTGCAATTTCAGCAAGAATAAAGTTAATTTTTAGGGAATTAGGCGTCTGTGGGCTCGTAATTGAATCAGTGAGAACGAAAACACACCAATCCGGCACTCTAAAATCCTCAATTTTCGTTAATAACTTTCGACAGTCAATTTTCATAAAGGTCATTGAAGTTAGCGAATCTGTTCCAACTTGGACCTTTAAAGTGTCGTCAAGTACTTGTCTTTCGGCACCAAAAATCGTATTCTTAGACTTACTTCTTCATCTACTGTGCAGTTTTGTGTGTGTCTCCATTATTTTTATTTTTTCGAGTTGGTGTGTTTTCGTTCTCACTGATTCCATTGGATTAAATTTTGCAATAAGGAACCACAATCTCTGGCTTCACCATAAAAGCACCTTTTCACATAAA
>NC_092798.1:9004733-9044734 GCF_918797505.1 Bemisia tabaci
CATTTTTGTTTTTTCAGACAACCTGTCTCCATGACTGTGAGTCTACGGTGAGAACAATCAAACCTGTGTTCAGGAATATCACAAATGCTTCAATGCCATAAACCTGTCACCTTCATGTTGTAAATCTATCGGTCTTATTGTTTCCTGCCTCATCTGATTCTTTTCCTAATTTTTTCACGTTTTTTTGGGCTCAAAATATAAATTTATTTCATCCGATTTTTTTTTGTATTCTAAACAAATATTCAAAGGCGAGATAACGTGAATTCGACAATCCTTGCGTACTCAAGCATGCGTGTGAGTGTTGGTCTAGTGGCATCCTTTTTTATCAAGCAACGACAAAGCTCAAATGAAAGACTACAAAGGGTGAGGATTGAATAACGTTTAGCAAACCTGTTGGACATTTACGTGAAAATTCTTATGTGGGGGTACTATGGCCATTAGTGTGCTGTTTTTTTTACTGATCGCTAAAAATAGATCGATATAGTACTCGCACGGTCGTAAGTAAACAAACAAAATGACGACAAAATGCCCGCCCGCAGCGGGCTGATTATTGAAATCAATACACAAAGCAATAGACAAAGAGGACACGCTGAAAATAAAGCGATCTGTTGGTGGAAGTGGGCGGCTGCAATGGACGAAAGAGGTAAGTAATAGACTAGTGGAACGACGGCAACCAACGAGAGACCCTTCAGTTAGTTCGTCATTTTCCTTCTTATTCCATTGGAACCCCTCACCTTAACCAATGGGATCCCTCCATATGCTTCCTCTCTTCTTTGTCCATAGCTTTGTCTGCCGATTTCAACAATCAGCCCGCAGGAGTTTATTCATTTACTATTTCTCTTCTATGCATCTAACCCATTTTCAATTTCATCTATCGGTCCACCGGAGCGGTAGTAGGGGCCGTCGACACGTTGTTGGTGGACCCCCGAAATAAATGCCGGTCCCCTTCGGGTGCTCCCAGACGATATGTGTTCATTAAAGGAGGATTAGGTGGCGGAGTTGGTTTGTTCTTCGGGGCCCCCGCGTCTCCTTGTTCTTCTTCTCCGTTTTTTCGAGTTATTAATGGTACTTATTCGTCACGCTCGATCAGTCTGAATGGGGATTAGCTCCCATGGATGCCACTGCAGGATTCCTCGCCCTCGCGGCCCTGTCGCGTCGCGGAGTCGTCTGTCGCACAACGGGAAAAGGAATTACGTTTTCTGGCTCATCGTATGAAAATGCTTGTCAGAATTCCGGAATAATGGCGCGTATGTTGTTTCTAAAATGCACCTGAAAAGTTAGTTTCTTTGCGAGCGGTGCGGTCTTTTAAACAACACTGAAAAAAAAACACATTGGATCTAGATTCCAGACTCTTGAAAACATTGACAAGAAAAAATACTATTGATTCAATCAGATTTAAGCTAAAATCAAAAGGAAATCCGCTCAAATTAAGAGGCTGGTTCTTGATCTAAGCAAAACTCCAATTGAATCAAGAGTATTTTTTCTTGTCGATGTTTTATAGAGTCTGGACTCTAGATCCAATGTGTTTTTTTTTCCAGTGAATAGTGTTGTTTACATATCGACGCATTTGTCCGCAATCACATATCTCGTTTGCGCGTTGTCTGAATATCTCCGCCTCTATGTTATTTTTTTACAGGAGATCAAATTGACATAATTCCTTGAAGATTTTGTAGAATTTTCTCCGCACAGAGAAGAAAATTACGACAGTTTTAAAGAGTTGCCGTTGAGTAGTTTTCCGTTTCAAAAATAAAGTATAACAGGAAGTCTGCGACATCGCAAACCGAGTACACTGACGATATACATAAAGGCTCAGGGTTTAATCATCATCAGATCGCAAAAATGTGATCTCGGATTAAGAGCTATACGATTTTGTGTTGAAAAATGTTTCAAAGACTCCTCCTTTTGGAGCTATGGACTCCAAAACTGTTTTGAAAATCATATTTCTCTCCTAATATTGGCGATCATATTGACCAATACCTATGGTAATGGCTATATTGCTCTTAATTTTTAGCGTTCGATTTGAATCGCACTGACGCATATTCTGGCCTATACTTCAAACATTGAAGGCGTAAAGTGGAACTAATATTTTCTTTCACTTGAAATCACTTTGAGTGTTTCAGTCACGTAATGTTCACGCTGTTTACGATGCAACCCACTGAGCGTTGTCGGCCGACTATTAGGTAGGATTTTAGAGGTGAGAAATTAATGCTCTAACAACCCGACTGACACGACGCCTTAACCTAACCTAACATTTTAAATTTGGTAGTCTAAACACGCGCTGAGAGTGACAAAGGGTGCATCGGCATGGTCCATCTTTAGCGTCACGCTCTGCCGCCAAATTTCACGGTGAAAATGGAAATTTGGAATGCTGAGTTTTTTTTCTTTTTTTAAAAAAATAATTGTGAGCTAAAATAAGTGCAATTAATTGTCGAAGTAGAACTTATTCCACTGAGCAACAAGAAGAAAAATTGGCTTCAGGATGGCTGAAATAAAGTGCAAAAAACCTCTGAATGAACATTCCACGAATGAATTGAAATCAGCAGTTTACATGCTCATCGATTCATCAATCCAGGGAAACTACTTACATTCAATATTATAAACATTAATATATTTATCATGAAATCTATCGGTACGATAGTTTTAGTTATTAGCTAAATCATTCTCGTATGGTTTGTACCGACATACACCGAGGTTTAATTTACAGTAGCACAGGCATCTATAAAGTATATATTTTGACAGAATTGTCTTCAAATGTCTTTCCAAAATTAATATCATAATGCAAAGTTAATAACTCGCTTGTTTACCTCACGGGATTCTGTCAGTCAGGAAATTATCGAAATTTGATGATTTCTACAATTACTGAAATGTTATATTTATAATGGAGTAAATTTAACTTGTGCGTGAAATATGAAAAATTTGATTCAAACAGAAACTATTATCAACGTGGTACGAAACTCTGTACATTGGAAAAAAAACACATTGGATCTAGAGTCCAGACTCTTGAAAACATTGACAAGAAAAAATACTCTTGATTCAATCGGATTTTTGCTTGAATCAAAAGAAAATCCGCTTAAATTAAGAGGCTTGGTTCTTGATTTAAGCTAGATTCTGATTGAATCAAGAGTACTTTTTCTTGTTGATGTTTTTAAGAGTCTGGACTCTAGATCCAATGTGTTTTTTTTCCAATGCACAAGAGACAGAAAAGAAGAATTTTCGTAACATCCCGGCAACATAGCATCACGATTAATGTCGAAGAATTCGCGGGAAAAATGAGTGCTTTTAAAGAGACTCGTTCGATCTAAATTAGCGAAAAAAAATAAAATCAGAGAAGGGGCTTAGCCAGCTCGTCGCGTCTGATAACTTGACAAACGACGTTTGTCAAAATGATTTACACTCCTGTCTCGCCGTTTACCTTTGAGAAAACCTGATGAATACATATACATACACTCAAAGACTGCAACGTCTGCGGCACTCGGCGTGAATTTTTCAACATCTTCTTCCACATTTTTTTCCCGTGCGATATTTAATTTAAAGGAGCATAATCGCTGTCAATTACGAGCTATAAAGCACCACGCAAGGTTGTTTCGTGTTATTTTATTTCGCTGAGTCAATTTGTCACTCGCCGCAGCAAAGCAGTTAGTGAATGTAAACAGGGAAAGGTGTAGAATTTGTCTGGATTACGCTTAAATACGTGGTTTTGGAACCTCACAAAGATTACAGATTTTTATTAATCAATCTAGAAACGTAGAGCTCACCACTCTCACCTCACACTCAGTCTAAACACTTTCAACTCTGGGGTTTTTCGTTGGAATATTTTGAAGTACTGAAAAGAGCAACCTACCTTTGCCCAGTAATACAAATTGTACTTCGGGAAACAAGGCCAAAAATTTTCAAAATTGAAAAATTTGAGCAATTTTTCACTTCTCCGACAGTTTTCATGAGAGCGAAATATGAAATATTTTCATTTTTTAAGAAACCCTTTTTCACACTTCTTATTATGCACGAATACACATATCTTTTCCCTGCTTGATCGAAGCATTCTAAAATCGTGTTTAAAATTTGCAATTTTTTTTTGTGCTTACCTACAACTTTCCCCGCTGTGGAATGGAGAATTTGCAGGTGTCTGAAATTTGATGAATTTCGTGTTTAAGTGGACGCTACGAAGTGAGCTAAACACGGGATAGCCCTGGCTCATAAATTGAACAATAATTGCAGGAGTTAAGACAAAATTATTTAATCTGCTAAAATACAAGTGTTTAAATTGAAAACGCCACCAGATGACGTTACCAGGCGGTGCATTTTCTCACTTTTAAATATATTTTAATACTATTTCCCGTATCAGAAATAAATTATAAAAAATACTGTGAAATCCGCTCTTTAGGCACTTTCAGATGAAGCAATAAACAATTGGAGTGCAAATTCTCCATTGTAGCATTCTAAAATCGTGATTTTTTTTCACCGAGTCTAACATTTACCCGAATAACGCGAACTTCGAGGGTTTGGGCACAAGCTCGCGTTCATTGGTCGGGCTCGAAACTGATTAGGATCTAGGAGTTGTTCCGGTTTTTTGTCGATATCAATCGTGGAGCTCTTTCCAAATTTCGGACGGCCATAAAACTATTTCCGAGCCCGTTAAATCATTTTACAAGACCCGATTTGATTGCTTTTTACAAGCGCACGTTGTTAGGCAAGTTCTTTGCACGTCAACGAACTCTCGCTCGGGCAGCGTTCAAGAAAAACGCCTGTCTACGTTTCCGTCCGGGTTGGCTGCGCAGAGTATCTCAGAAACACATCAAGTCACAATTTGAAAAAAAATATGAGATGAAAGTGATTATGAATTATACAAGTCGTAAATTTTGTTCTGTGAAAAGTTCTAATTCGAGAGGAAATATTTAAGTTGAACTTGAAAATGGTCGTTTTAGACTTACTTTGAGTCTTATATTGAGTCTTACGAAGAATTAATAAAACTTCAAACCTCTTTTTCTCCGTTCAAAATTGATGCAACCTGTTACAATTCGATTAAACACGTCCCAAATCGTTGTTTTTCTGTCAAAACGACGTAACTAAAATGCTGCCTTTCAATTATTTATTCGCACATTGAATTTTTACGAGGCAAGTATTGAACGTTCCCAACTGAAAATTTCACAGATTTTTTTCCAAGATCAGCAAAATTTTGAACACAAATTGCACAGTCATATTCTTCTGGAAAATCTAATTTTTTGAGTAATTTTGCAACCTTCCGATGTAGTTACGTCCCTTCGTGCGGAAATCAACGAAATCAGCTGAACCACGTAGAGTTTTTGTTGGAGTTAAGTGACTTTGCAACTCCGAATCGTATATTATCGTTCTAAGTAAAAACCACGCAAATGAAAAAGGTTAATCCTCGTATCATCCTCCACCCTATGAAATGAGAAAACAACACATCTGCACTTGTTTTTATTTCAAATTATAAAAGAGGTAGATTTTTGTATTCGTTGTGTTTTGTGGTCAACGAACCTCAGCAGATCTTCCAATCGGTCAATCTACAATCCTCTTCATGCTGGTTCGTCTGATTTTATCGGTCGTATTTTTGATGTGGTTGAGCTGTGTAGGGTTCAACGCATGATGTGGCATCGATTGCGAATCATGACACATCTGCGGAATGCTGATGATCCGTGTGTCGATATGGAAGCATGATTAATTACTCGCGATTATGAATTCGAAAATATTTCCTTTCGAGGTATGAAAAATAGACAGGGCTAAGCGGGAAAAAAAGAAAACGACTTTCAAGACATATCCAGTATCTGCTCATCGAAGCAGGTGATTAGCAGAGTCTCAGATCACCTTCCATGAGGGCAAACATCGTGCCCATGACTTTTGATTTGAATAAATCGATTTAATTCTTTGATTTGATCAAAGAAGTTAGAGTCAAAGAAAAAAATCTTCGTTGAGTTTCTATTTTATTCGTGAATGACTCCTGTCAGTCATACGTGGAAAAATGTCTTATTATTTTCTCACGCTAGAAATGAGGTAAAAATAAGTTCCTTTTCGATTGTAAGGAATAAAATTCGCTAAAATGGCTGAGAATCACATGGATTTGCAACATTGAATCTCATGAAGAAATAAAACAACCAACTTGCTTTTTAAACATTTGGTAACTTTCGGTATACTTTAATTGTTAATAATACTTTAGATTTTTCCTTCACTATTACAACTTTTGAAATACCTATAATTTTTGGCCTTGGTCATCCTTATTTTGTGTGTGTTTGCATCCTTGTTACATTTTGGGCTATTGCGTTGTTTTCATTTGAAAAACTTAAGTGTAAACATCATGTTTTTAAAGAAACTTTGTTTCCTCCCCAGTAAGGCTGTCACCTTTGCTTTTATTGATTGTAGCAAAATTAAATGAAAGTAGTCGTGTTAAAGTCTAAAAGTGGGATAAGTAAATAAACGTATGTTCAAATTGCGCTAAACATGCACTAATTTTAGGTATCGATGCGGTTCACTTGTGGATATTAGAAAAAATAGATTTGAATGTTCCTGCCCCGTTTAGGGATGTGACCATTGAGACCCCTTCTAAATGGGGAAACATGTCAAGCTCACAAAATTCGCTTTTGCAGATTGAATTACTTGCAAAATCAATTGAACCGATTATTTTCCAAATCACGTAAGCGCAAAACTTGCAAATGCGAGAAAGACAAGACAAACCCATTCATTCGCTTTAGTTACAGTCTTCGAATTACAAAAAATATACGAGTATTAACAACCATTTTTAAGTTGAAAGATTGTTAAAGAACGACTATGAGCATGACCGCTAGAAAAAATGTGGCTGTACAATAAAGAGATGTGAACGATACGTCAATATTTCACTAAATCGCGTCAATTGGTCGACTCACAAACAGGCTCAATTACAACTTAAATTGAGCTCATCACACGATAGACCATGACTCGCGATACTGGGCGGAAATAAATCTCTATACTCGTGTGAAGCTATCCTCTCTATGACAACCAATAATGATCATGTGCTCGAAAGAGCTGTCTATAGATATTTATGCGGGGTGACCCCCGGTATACAGTTGCCGAATTTAAACATAAGTCTGAAGATGCTTCAGGTGTAAGTAATTGAATAATCCAGTTCGAAAACAACCAAAAACCAAACAAAAGAAATAGAGTACAAAGAACGAAAAGAAACTTTTTAGAGCCAATAGTTTGGAAATGCCTTTGATGCACGGCATTGTTAATTCATCATCGAAAGACTAACTGCAGCAAGCACTGCAACTTTTGAGGTAACTTCCAGCGAATTTCAATCGAACCGCGGTTAGCAAGACGGAGCCAAGCCACATCAGCTATGGCCAAATTAAATTTGCCAATTTAATTTTTTACATGAAAATGGTTATGCGGATTTTTGTGCAAATTTCAGTGAATTTTATGCACAGTACGAAGTAAATTTCTTAAAATTGTCAAAGGAACCCGCTCAAGCGTTCTTTTGTAAAAAAATTGAATTGCCTGATTAGATTTGGCAATAGCTGATTTGGTTTGGCTCCTTTCTGCTAAACGTGGTCGACCTACGAAGTAACCATAGGAAATCGCCATCATAGGGAATTACAGTCGAACAATATACGGCAAAACTTCTTTGAAGGCTACTATAGTAAGAATAAACCAATATTGTAGCTTTTCTGTAACGACTTAATGTGTTTGAAAACGGTGCGAGTTGAGGTTGCGTCCGGCAACGGCGAGACAGGAAACAGATATAATTATTTGGGCGCTGGCAGCGAGAAATGATGAATGCTCCGATGAAAGGAGACCATTAGCCACTCGCTATATCACTTTAAAAATATGTTAATCATTCATCCTTCGGATTCCTGCGACAAGTACAAAAAGCCTTCGTGTAAAGCCTTCGACGGCCGATTAAAATAACAAGGGTGACAATAATTCGATGGTTTTCGGTAGACGACAAGAAAGAGACCGCCCTGCTGGATAGAGTTTTATCTGGTACAAGAGAGAATCGTCAAAAGGCTTCCCACATTTTGTGGCCGACTGCTGTAATTTGTTCCCTAGTTCCAATAATTAATTGCGGTGAACAAAGTTTTTGTTTAACGGTGGGCGAAAACATCATGCTGTTACAATATTTTATTAATGAAATGACGAGAGTGCGAGGAAGTCGCGGTTATGTATGGACAAGTATTATAATTTGCCGATACAGATATGATTCTATTTTTAGGGGATTCAACTAGTGTGGCTTTGTGATGTATTGATTGAACTGCCTTTCAAATCTATGGAAGAGGATCGATAAACAGGGTGTTCGCAACTAGTACCTTGATAAGCTATTCTTTATACCACCGTCTCATATGCCACGTTTACACGAAAAACTGTTATACAACATTTTTTTAAAATTTACGTAACTTTGCTCCTCGGTGCAGTAAAAATTTCAACCCTTGATGTTTGGTTCGGTCTCCTTTTAGAAAATAAAATATGCGGCAATTTTGAAACACAGCAATCGAAACACGTAATTTTGCAGTTTTCCGTGCGTCAACTAGTTTTATGAACGGATTGAATTTTTCCTATCAATGAATGCAGCAAACTTACGGATTTTTCTTCTGGAACGGTGAGTGACATACGAATACAGAATAAAACAGCCAAGCTTACCTGAAACAGATATGAAAAATTAAATTATTTTCTTGCCAAAGGAATGATAAGTTGGTAAGATTGATAATGTGTCTGCTTGTCTAGGATGGCTCGAAAAGCTCGAGTCGAAACGTTCTCCAGACAAAGCGATAGATAAAGGAGACCAGGATAAAATGAAACGATCCTGTTGGTGGAAGCGGGTGGTTGCAATAGACGAAGAAAGTACTAACTAACAGTAGTCCACCAGGCACGGGTGATTCTGTAATTATTTCATCATCCCACCCCTTTTAGTCTATAATTAAATGATAAAAAATTAATAGTTGGCATTAATTTTCCCTCATAACTGTTAATTTTGACAAGTAGCTTTGGCTTACCCCATAGCGGACATTTTCACCTTCTGGGGACCCTTTGTCTACAACAACCACCCGTTTTTTACCATAGAATCGCTTCATTTTCCCTTTACCTTCTTTTTCTATAGCTTCGTCTATCATTTTCAATATGAACAGCCCGCTGAGTCTGGAAAGTTCAGTGCTCAATATGTACCGAAATTCACTGCTTGCAACCAACCATTGATCTGTAAGTGGCCTTCTACATTTCTACCCGTGCGTTTAAGTCTCTCGGTTCAAATAGAATCTTCTGTGAATTGACAGGGTATTTTCACCATGTTACTCGCGTGTTGGCTTCTTTGTCTATTGCTCTGTCTATCAAATTCAAAGTGATAAGCCCATTATTTTATTTATTGTATTTCCACTTCTTTAACCTTCTTCACTCATGTTTATTACTTTTATACTCTCATGTGCTCCGATTTCCAGGCTGTATAATTGGTCAGCGACACCGATTTTTTTAATTCAGTTTTTGAAAATACCGAAGAAACCGGGCTTTCAGGATTTTTCCCAGATTTTTTCAACCCTTAATGGAAAAGGAACCCCGTTTTGAAGATGCCAAAAAAGCGGAACAGTCTGGAAAGATATCTTTCTCAGGCTCTGATCGTAGCTAGGCGGGAAAAAACGGCGTTTGCTGATTAGTTGAACTCACCATCAGGCTTTGCCTTGCTATGTCAACTCAACTCTCGAGCTGGACTAGCTTTTTCTTCCCTTAAACTGGGAAAAAAAATCACATTGGATCTAGAGTCCAGACTCTTGAAAACATTGACAAGAAAAAATACTCTTGATTTAATCAGATTTAAGCTTAAATCAAAAGGAAATCCGCTCAAATTAAGAGGCTTGGTTCTTGATTCAAGCTTAAATCTAATTGAATCAAGAGTATTTTTTCTTGTCGATGTTTTTAAGAGTCTGGACTCTACATCCAATGTGTTTTTTTCCAGTGTACAAATGATTTTTTGAACTTTTTATTGAACCCTTCGGTTTTTCACGAAATTTTACACTGGATTAATCTACACTAAATTCCTGTAAAAATGGCTCGTTACTGCCTCATGTGTGCATTTTCATAAATTTGACCAAGGTCACAAATTGACGTGCGCATCCGGGATCTTTACTTTTTAGCCTGCTCGTTCGAATAGGAATCCCATACGAAGCCTCGGGAAGGTTGGAGGAGGCCCGGCTCCTTCTTTGGAATTACGTCAATGGAGATTAGAGGCGAGTGAGGTGAGCGGCGAGGCGTGGAGATGAGGTGAGGTCGCTCGGCTCTTGCTCTTGTCGGCGCGTCTCTGACTCTGTCTCTGGCGAGTAGAGCGTGACAGGGTAGAGTCCCACTTGGAGTACCATCCTTGCCACATTATCCAGTTCACCTAAATACTATGTTCCAGGATTGTATTGGGAACTACTCAAGGATATATCACCGCGGAAGAAGTTAAGGTTCAACACCAGCGTTCACTGAAAGAAGAGTATCAAAATCCTAACTATTCTCCTGGCTGATTTGGCGTCAGATATAAGAGTAGTTGCACTAGCCAGAGGTACCAAACTATCGGCAGACTCAACCGTACCTCTGCCTGATGCAACTACTCTTATCTCTGGTGCCAAAATCAGCCAGGAGTACAGATGAATCAGTGAGATCGAAAACACACAAACTCGAAACAATGGAAATAATCAAGACACACACAAAATTGCGCAGTGGGTGAAGAAGTTAGTCTAAGAAAAATATTTTTGGTGCTAAAAGACAGGTACCTATGGACACTTTGAAGGTCCAGATTGGAACAAATGCGCTAATTTCAATGACCTCCGTGAAAATTAACTGTCTCGAATGAAAATTGAACATTCTCGAGTTACCGAGTTGGTGTATTTTCGTTCTCACTGATTCAGTTGGGATTTGATACTTTTTCCGTGATGGTGGATCGCAACACATTTGATAATGTCCGTGTTTAAGGTTGTTTTTGGTTGCTTTCACTTACTACTTTCCGGTCAGATCAACCAAAAGGACTCGATCGATTAACCAAAATTTCCCCCAAAATTTGGGCCCACATTTTTCCCATGCCACACAAAATGTCGGTTACTATGTTTACGGTGCAGGCTACTCTATCCGACCTACCTCTTCACTGTCAAAAGTCGAGGAGCAAAATTCTGTGCCGGAGTCTCCTTAGCACCTAAAAAGCCCAAGTGATTTGAATGTGAAGTGAAATTAGCACCATAGAGGCGTACGACACTCCGCAAAAAGAGTAAATTCCGCTCCGTAAGATGTAAGTCACTTCGTAAGGAATGACGATTCCGCTCCGAATTCTTATCACCCGTGGTTTTTGGGCGCTAAATTAACTCGGCCACAGAATAATTAAACTCCAAAATTTTTTACAGTCCTAAGGCATGGGCGCTGAACAGGGTGGCAACATTTCATGAAACATAAAATCTTGAAATTTCACGTGAAATATTTCATGAAAGTTCCGAAATTTAAGAAATATATTGAAAAACACCGGTTTCTCTTCGTGTTTCGCAAAATGTAAAAATTGTAACTTTGTTCTATTCTTGTGTGTTTGAGCGGGGTTGCATACTCTAGCCCCTGAAAAATATGAAATATTTCACAGCCTCGTGAAACTTCATGAAATATTTCACTGAAATTTCCAATCTTGCATTTCTTTCTTACGTTTCATGCCACCCTGGCGCGGAACCATACACGGAAAAAAAATTACTGATTCAACAATTCAATTGCTAAAGACAGTGAGTGCAATGTTCCAACGCAGATTTTACAACAAAAAAATGCTACTTTAGCCACATTGTAAACTAATTTAACCACGGGGGTGGTTAAAGTAGCATTTTGTTGTTGTAAAATCTGCGTTGAAACATTGCACTCACTGTCTTTAGCAATTGAATTGTTGAATCAGCAATTTTTTTTCCCGTGATATTTTTTTCGCGTAAATTTGGCAAAGGTGTTGGGACCCACATGCAGCGACGAACGGTGCCGGGCGACGCTCGGCGGGTTGCGGGGCCGCGGGAGCAGGGGCGGCCGCGCGGCGCGGAAGGTGAACTTGGATGGATGCGCATGCGCGATGCGTTGCGTCGATGACAGGAACATGAGCAGTGAGCGGTGAGCACATGGGCATAGCATTGAACAACTCGAGTAATTACTTAATCATTATTTTAACTCCGGCCCGATCCACGGTCCCCCGATCCGGCCGCGGCCGAGCATCTGTCGGCCGCCGCGCCGGCCCGCGCTCCACTGGGTCTCCGAGTCCACTGGGTCGCATAACTCCTCTGCCGCACATTGGATCGAGTCAATCAGAAAGGTTGGACATGAAATTTTTACCTAAAACTGCAAATTTTGATGTTGGAATCGTCATATTTTGAACTGTAAGGGGTGCAACTGTAAGAAAATTTCACGAGGAAACCAATGGAACCACTTTTGGAACCTCAAAGTTTTGTATGAACGGAGTTATTAGCTTTTGAAGTTTTCAAATTTTGTCCAACCTCTCCTATTGACTCGATCCACTGTGTGCCGTCGCGGTCCGTTCGCGCTTGGGATACTATTCTCATGATGTCACGTGTCATATCCCGTGGGACCAATGAGAACATAGCAATAGCGTTTTTTGGCTGGAAGAGGGGTATCGATATGGGCCGTTTTGGGGGCTCACCCAGAATTTCCTCAACTCTACGATTTTTTAGAAAGAAAGTTGGTGATGTAGCCAACGTGGGTTAAAAATCAGCATAAAGCTGAACATCTCAATACAGAGGGGAAAAGCTCACATGAGCACAATTTTGCCAAAAAAATGTGCTGTTTGGTGCTGATTTTAACCCACGTTGGCTACATCACCAACTTTCTGTCTAAAAAATCGTAGAGTTTACATTCAAAAGTAACGACCATTTAGGAGGGCAACTGCAGCAGACGCGTACAGGTTGACTACGTCTAAATGACTTGTGCGTCTACTGCAATCAGTTTATGTTGCGATTTTCTGCGTATTGAAGATCTAAATTTTACGAAATGCATTATAATTTGGTCATTTTCGGATCCAACACTGGCCTTCACATGGGCCTGAAGGCCGATTTTGGCGAAAAATTAGGATTTTTCGGCATTAAACCGCAAACCCTCACTTTTTGCACTAATCAACCCTCTGACACATGTTAAGGCATGTTTAAGGCCAGTGGTAAACCCATGAAAAGGCCGAAAATAACCGCAATTCATTATGCATTCCGAAAAATATAGACCCTCAATGAGAAAAAAATCGTGCAGTTGAGAGATGTAAGTAAAGCTAATTGTTTCGTAATCAAACAAATATCTCGATAAACAAATACAGCAATTGCGAATATAAGTTGTCCCGCAGAGCAGTTGCAAAATGATACGTAGCAAAATAGAACACAAAAAATAAAAAATACAAGGTAAAGTCACTGCTCCACACCAAACGTCCAGATGGTACGTTCGGTGAATGTTCCTGCTTTCTTCTTCGAGCAATCGTGACATTTGAGGGCGATACCACTATTCGGCCACGTGGGAACTCGGATTGCCTACACTGAAAACTGAAGGCAAACTGAAAGTGAGGTAAAGTCACCGCTCAGCACGTGTGAAAAATCACAATGATCATGCCTCGAAAGTTTAAAATTCACAATCTGCGCTGTTCATATAGCTTCCCACTCGACAAGAACACATTCTTCGAGCAGTGATGTTCGTGGCCAAGACAGTAGACATGGAGACTTTAACGCACGTATAGAAAAGTGGTCGTTGAAATTTCCATCTTCCGATATATCAGTCGATGGTTTCGGGAGATTGATTTCTCTGATCGGGATTAAGCTAATTTAGCAGGAGACTATAGCGCGTGAAAGGTCGAAAAAAAACCTGAATTTTACATTTAATCCTGAATTAGCCCCTACAAAATTTTCTGTCTACATGAATCAAATTACAGCTGAAATAACCTGCTAACTAGATGAGCTGTTTTCAAATAAGTTTAAATTCCTTTTCGGGGGTGAGTTTTCTTAATCAAGCCTCTTCCGTTTCCAAGGTGCGAAAAGAAATGAAAAATCTGTCAAATCTGATAATTCCAGCGGGACGTGATATTATTAGCTTCAGGTTGATAATATAAAGTCATTGTCACCACTGTGTTTTTTGTGTGTTTTTTTCTCATTCACCTCCCAGCGGTCCCCCTTGACTCGCTCCCTCCCTCCAATCGCAACAGTTTAAACTGAGAGTTATTTGTGTAAAGACCTGTTTTCCATTGAATAATTCAGCCATTCAGCGGAAACAGAGGGGAGGGGGGTCGATAATGACATAGTACCGAAAATTTTCAAACCTCGGATCCCACACTCACCAACGAGCAACATGGCTCACGATTTTTTTATGCTCACATCATTACTCACACTGTCTGCTGACAAGCAACTTGCAGCGTAATACTACTGTTCGTACAAGAAAGAACGGCGTAAGAACATCCAGGTATTGCCAAATTTCGTCCGATAAAATACACATTTTCCTGTTTATATATGTATATTTTTTAAAATTTTTCACAGCGTTTTATTCTCACTTCGATCTGAAATGTTTGAAATTTGTGTGGTACAATATTCATAAAATCATTTGGAGATAATTATCTTTTTGGAGAAAATTTGGTGACCTCCGAATGTTTATGACGCAATCTTTCCTTAGTACGACAGAATAGTACTACCGTGCTAAGGGAAAACATCGTTCGAACATTCGAGAGTTGCCGAACTTTGCCGCTCATAAAATGTTCATTCTTCACGAGAGTTATGAATATTTTGAGAATATTTTTGAAATATAATGAATATTTTTGTTATGAGATCATATAATGTGGATTTTACCACGGTTTAAATTCTCTGAAAAATGTGAAGAAAAATATTCTTAGGCTCCTCTAAATATTCATATTTTAACTAGAGAAATGGTGACGTCTGAAGGCTTATACGGCGTTTCCCTCAGCACGGCAGTATGGATGAACGCCGTAAAAACACCCTGACCAAATTTCTTCTGATGAAATGCGAATTTCTCCTGTAGCTACAGTATTTTATTCTCTGAATTTTTCAAAGGATTTCACCAGTTATTAAACCTGAAAAATCCGAATATGTCAAAGAAAAATATTTATTACTTCCCCTAAAAATAAATATTTTATCGGACACAATTCGGCAGCGTTTGAATGCTCTTACGTAGTTTATCCGTAGCATCCGTAGAACAGCAGGTGCGTAGCTGCCCATTAAATTTTGATTGCGAGCGAGGGGCTCTAACCCTCCCCTCCCACCCGTGACGTCACAAGTTCGATACGAGTGCATACCGTAAATCGATGCACGGGAGAGGTAACAGGCCATCCAACTATCGCTTAATTTACGGTGTGTTTGTGTGGTCGTTTTATGTTTTAATTTTCGACTCGTTTGCTCTGCCCCCTTCCTTACGTATCTCCCCACCCTTTTTTCCGGGGCTCGCCAAGCGGAAGGGGGGGGGGGCGGTGGGAGCGCGTATGTGCGGGTACGCTTTTTTATAAGTGCGGTCACGTATGGTGGCGTCCCTATTCTCTTCTACATTTGGCTTTTCCAGTTTAAATAAACTTCGATATCCTCCGCTTGCCATTTTCAGGCTTGCCAAATCGTCGTTGGTGAATTGTTTCGTGAGTTCGGGCCGGTAGGTGATTTGCGACCCATCGCTGCTGAACTAAAGTTTTTTTTGCGAAGTTTGAAAAAAGTTTGAAGAAATGGTTCGACAGAGGGCAGTGGAGGTTAGGTGTCGTAAAGCACGAGGGAGTGATAAAGCGACCTATATGTATGTATGAAAAAAGATCTATGGGCATTAGTTTACGACTGCTAATATGTTAGACAGGGGCATGAATGCAACATTAGACGACTATGAAAAAGGGGATGGAACTCACAAAAACCTTTTAAGATTGCATCAAAGTCCAAAGCCTCTTACGTGTTTTTGCTTACCCCGTGGACAGGTTGTTTTTGGCAAATGTAATTTCCAGCTTTACAACGTTTTGTCCAACGAATCTTTTTGTAAAATATTAGAAAACATTCTATCCACCTAAAGCTAGCGTGCTGGTATCTACAACGCAGTCTCCAATTCTTCAAACGGCTTTTATGCATAGAATCATCTCGAGCACAGCATTTTCTAGATATAATTGAGAATCTTCCGCTGGATAGGTAGGCTATTTTTGAGGAATTCAATTGCAGACACATCTCGTTTGTTAGATTTCATCCAATGATCCAAATTCTTCAAAATATATCCCCTTATATCAAAATTTTACGAATACAATAAGAAAGAACATACATAAGAAAGAATCAGTGCTTTTTTCTATACGCTCGCTGAAGAACCAAATTCGACAAAAGTTGAATCAGTTACTGAATATAGTATTTTTCTCTTGGTCGAAACTCTGTTTTTATTTTGCAAAATTCTTCACTTCTAATTTTAAAATTTTGAAGTCTCTTACGGCGTTCTTCCTCGTGAGGCAGGATACGCTCTGCTACCGTTTTTTATGGCCGTTTATAGCCATTTTTATGTGCTGACCTACCGGTCAGCACATACATTTCTGTTGGGAGGTGCCATTTCCTGATGCAACTTTTGTCTAATCTTTTCTTTCCCCAGTTCTGATCTATCTATAGATTGATTTTATGTTTTCCTGACGAGTCGTTCTTTCCGTACAGAGATACTTTTCTTCCAGATTTTGCCCGCGATTTGGCATTCGCGGCTACCGCTCGGCGTCGTTTTCCTGCACTCGCCTCGAACCAGTTGCCAGATGCGCGGTCCGTCCGGGATCAGATCAGGCAAAATGTTAATTCGCCGATCGAGTTAATATTCTCTTCGTAAACACAAAATTTCAAATTCAAGGGCCCTGCCGCGTCGCTCGCCAACAAAAGACTCCTCTCCAGTCTCCCGCGGTCCGGCCATAAAAAATGGTAGCAGAGCGTATCCCGCCGCACAAGGAAGAACGCCGTAAGGACCTTCAGACGTTGCCAAATTTCCTTCGATATAATGTGCATTTACAGGACAAATTGTGAATATTTTTCTTCAAAATTTTCAGACGATTTTGTTCGCAATTTAATCTAAACTACCTGAAAATTTCGACGGAAAATATGCATAATTTGAATCGAAAATAATTAGTTAATTGGAGGAGATTTGGCAACGTCTGATAGCTATTACGGCGTTTTTCCTTAACACGACAGTATTGTCCGCGGATCTGAATGCCCAATTGAACAGCATTAAACGAAAAGATACGATCCGATCTGTAGGTTGAGCCGCGGTAATAATGTGGTTTTATGGGACTCGAGGCTCACGTTGAGGCTCGGATTCGTTCCAATTATCCGGTCGAAGGACGTCACTCGATTATTCGTTTTGCTCCCTTTGTGAGGACGGATATTTTTATGGTCGACCGCAAATTGAGTTATCAAAACTGTTGATGCCTAATTGGTTATTCCGCGCTGCGGACATTTATTCATGATCCGATTCAGAATGAAGGAGGGCGGCGGCAGGAAAGTAAAACATGTATTCGTTTGTTCGGCTCGTTAAACCACTGTTTTTAGGTACTTGATCTGATTCCTAAAAATTTGCAGAGTGCATATTAAGGGTTTCCTTTTGGACCTTTTTTTAGTTGTTCCATAAGCAGCTTTTCTCCTTAAAAGGGTTCCGTTGGTTTACATCTGATTGAGAGGGCTTATGTAAGGCATTTGATGTAGCATCTTAAAACTTGCATAAACCCTTGAATGAAATCTAATGGCGTACCTTTCGTAAAAAATTGAGCCAAAATTCTACGTATGAGATGGAGGAAGCATACAAAATCCCTAATTTTTCTCATCAGAGAGGAATTATTTTTGTATGTGCATTTCAAACTTCCAGCTGGCCAAAAAAACCTTGTATTCAAATAAAATCTACTTGTATTCAATTTGCCACTACATTAAGTGCCAAAGAACTGGATATTTTCACAGCGTGCTAACACGTTTTTTTCGACAGTCTTGCAAATAGTGTTATTCAGGGTGTACAGTGTACAGCGTATTAACTCCATCTTCAGCGTATTAAAAATACAACAAACCATAAACTACAATAAAATAGTATGTTGGAGTTTTGTGCTTAAAAAATTCAGCATAAAGCTGAAAATCTCAATATAGAGAGAAAAAGATCATTTGAGCACAGTTTTCCCTCAAAGAGATATGCTGTTTTGTGCAACACTATTTACGTCCATTCAGGGAGGCAACTGCAAACGCGTTTCGGCCTTGTTGGGCCAATCCTCAGTTCAGTGCAGCCTCCTGAAGTTTGTACGATAAAATACTTCATTTACACTACCCTTTGGTTTGCAACCCTGCACTGGTAAAAAAAACCTCTTGGTTCAAGAGTGCAGTTTCTTGTCGCCGGATTTAAGAGTCTGGACTTTTGTTTCCATGCAAAATCCGCTTGAATCAATGCAAAATCCGCTTGAAACAAGAGTTCAAGACTCTTAAATCGGGCGACAAGAAATTGCACTCTTAAGTTAATGCACCGCGGCATTGGTCCAAGAGGTTTTTTTTTACCAGTGTGTCGATTTGGTCGGAAAAAATCGACCAAATTCACTCGCGGAATTCGACTTAATTAGTCTCAAACACATCTACCGGTCAATTTCTGCGTTCGTACAAGCTCCCATTCCCCAAGGACAATCGCATTTTCATCCGTCCAACGCAAACTTTTTACGGGAGCCCCTATTCGCGGGCGCGATGTTGAAAAATCCTGGTGTTATTTCATCGATTCCTTACATCAGGCGGAGGCGTCGATCGGGAGTCGGCGAGTTAAGTCATTCTCGTGGGGATTGCGACGTCACGGTGATTGCCGGGAGTCGTGGCGAGGCGATACTCCTGCCACGAACTTCTGGCGGCTAATGAAGGACTCGAGTCCGAACGGGATTCATTATGCAACATCCACCCGGTGAGACAGTCGCTCAGCTGAATAATTTTCCCCGAGATGAAATCGATGAAAGCTGCTCTCATTGTCGAGTCGTGAGCCTCCACCGCGTTGTCAGTCCGCTCGCGAAACTCAAGTTTCCATGAAAAAATGGACGTGGGTACAAATTTAAGCGATGCTTAGTAATTTTTCCTAAATTTTTACCTTCTCGCTCCTCTCGCGGATTGAAATATTGTCATCATCCAAAAAAAAAAAAAAAAAAAAGGAAAAAAACACATTTTATATAGCCCATATAGCTGCGAAACTAAAGTTTCTATGAAAAAATGGACAAGGCTGCAAAATTAAGCGGTCATATTCCCAAAATTTTTACTTTCTCGCTCCCCTCGCGGATAGAGGAAGTATTGTCATCATCCAAAATAAAAGAAAAGAAATTTTATCAATCATAGGCGTTTTAAGGTACACTGAAAAGAAAGATTGGTAGAATTTGCATTACTTCACGCTGTATTTCACACAGCGTTAATTCAGAGTCAATTCTGCCAGAAGAAAGATAAACGTTACAACGTATACTGGTACAGGTAAACCATTCCTCTGGCAGAATCGACTTGAAGATTGGTAGAATTTACCATTCCTTCACGTTGTGTGAAATACAGCGGGAAGGAATGGTAAATTCTAACAATCTTTTTTTTTAGTGTAGTGTCACTGACTGAAAAGTCTCTGATGCAAACTAGTTAAAATAATATATTTAAATATGCGATTCTGTTGTTGTGTTCTCTCCGATAACACAGTATGCCGTTTCCCTCACAAAAGAACGTAGCTCCATTCCAATGTTGCCAAATCTCCCCTCGCAATTTTGCGTAATAACCAGAAGAATCTTGGGCATTTCTAACTTATAATTAGGCTGATGTTCCTCTAATTTCATGCAAAAATAAGACAAATTTTGTATAAAAATCGCACTTAAACATTTTTGCAAAATTGGACGTATTTCTATCAAACGGAACTAAGCGCCATTGGGGGAGGAAGGGAGAGGGGGGGCTTGGATTGGCGGGTGTCGCGGAACGCGATGCTCGTTCCGTCCTATACTCGCAATGCTTTTCCATGGCGCTTAGTTCCATTTGACAGAACGCGCTATCCCGGATTTTAAAATCCTCGAAAGAAACTCAATTTGGAGCTTAGTTCCGTATAATAGAAATGCGTCCAATTAATGCATTTTTTAAGTCCACCTGGCAACTTTTAGAATGGACTTACATTCCTTCATCCGGGAGAAGACGAGTATTGCAACTTTTTTTTTTATAATTCTGTTTTTGAAACAATAAGACAACACCTTATTGTTAGAAGAGTGGTTCAGCGTTGATCGTGAACCCCTGGACGAAAGCAGCAATTGAAACAGTAGCCGGTAAGCGTCTCGTCAGCTACCGAACGCGGTTGCTTCACCCGATGCGCCCACGGAGCGCCCTTACTCGAGATCATTAAAGAGAAAAATAAAATAAAATGTGTCGCCGATAATGAGATGGGAGAAACATCGCAGACCCAGTTGTGACCACGGATTTGCGAAAAGAGAGAAAAAATCGAGGAAACGATTTGCATCCGATTCGAACAGTGACGGCGGATTTTGTACATGCACTGGAAAAAAAACACATTGGATCTAGAGTCCAGACTCTTAAAAACATTGACAAGAAAAAATCAATCGGATTTTTGCTTAAATCAAGAACCAAGCTTCTTAATTGGAGCGGAGTTCCTTTTGATTTAAGCGAAAATCTTATTGAATCAAGAGTATTCTTTCCTGTCAATGTTTTCAAGAGTCTGAACTCTAGATCTGTTTTTTTTTTTTCCCAGTGCATGGCAAAAAAGTGTTAGGCTCATCCCCTGGGATTGTGGTATACTACCCCAATTTGTTGAATGATATGAACTTGTCCGAAAATGACGAATAATGATTTGGTGCACGGAGAAAAAAACTTCGTGCGTTGGATCCGAAGTTTAGGCCATATGGATCTCTGAAGTTTTCGGATTGAGCATCTGAACACTTTAGGTTCAGCTGCTGAGGTTTGGATCACACATCTGAAACTTCAGTTCTGACATCGGAAGTACTTCAGATGTGAGAACCGAAGTTTTTCGGATGTGAGAACCAAAGTTTTTCGGATGTGAAAACCGAAGTACTTCAGATGTATGAACTGAAGATCCATATGACCTAAACTTCGGGTCCCTCGCAAGAGGTTTTTTTCTCCGTGTGTTTTGCTTCACCTTGCGGACCCATTCCAATGTTTTGCGTTTTGTACTTTATCCTTTCATATTACTTTTCCTGCATGTGATGTCTCATGATTTGACTTGGGCTTTCGAGATGGAGAAACATTGGACTCCAGTCTGCAAATCCACTTCGAGAATTAATTTCCTAATTAATAATTTTAATTTTGAAAACCTAATCCCGGAGAAAACACAAGTACCGGTGCGTTTTAATTACACATCGTCCGACTCAGCGATTACCTGAAAGTCCCGGTCAGCGCGGGTCATTCAGACTCGCGAAAACCGCGAAGAAAACCAGGAAATGCAAATGACCCCGACGGAAATGATGATACGTGCGTGTAATTGCCGCTTGTCATTACAGTTCCGATTTCGAGAACCGCATAACTCCGACCTAAAATCAAAACCAGATACGCGGTTTTGTATTTAAGAGGATAATCCAGATTGCAGGCCGGCATCCGAAGACCCGCAGATCCGATCCGAAAAACAGCTTAACTCCGATCTCAAATCGAATGCAGATGCGCGGTTTTCGATTCGAGAGGATAATCCAGATTACAACAGCGTTAAAGGGTGCATTAAAACCAGTAGCGAGACGTGAATTATCGCCTATCGATGTTTTTTCATTTGAGGTTATGTTAAAGAATCGATTATCTGGTAATCGATCCTTCTCCATGGGTTTAAGTGGAGGGTGAATCGATTCGTGGCAAGGCACGACACGGCACTGATTAAAACGAAGCCTATAAACGGGCGTGTAAACGCGCGTGTAAGCCGGGGTCATAAAGTGGACGTATTTCTATCAAACGGAACTATGTGCATTATGACGTGAGCCCTGTTATGCACATATTCTTCTGGGTCTCAGGGCTCATGTCTTAATACACATAGTTCCGTTTGATAGAAATACGTTCAAGTGAGCCTCAATCTCGGGAGATTACTCGCGCTTGTAAACGTCGCGGGATCGATACCCACGCCGTTTTAATTATCTTATTATATTAAGGGAGGAGGGCTTTATTGAAGGCTCGGAATCGGCGAGGGACTATTACTCGCGCGATTAATGCCCGCCAATCGGAATTAATAGATGTGCGTCCATCATAAAGTTGAGCGGACCGGACCGGAGCGGCGGCGGCGGTGGGACGGGACTGAAGCGGACCGGACCGAACCGGGGGACTCAGGAACAGGAACAGGAAACCGGGGACGGCGTGGGCACGAACCGGGTCTCCGCTCTGGATTTCCAGTCGAGGCGCCTTCGCACCATGGGCTTTGGGCTTTGATATTGAAGCTGGTGCCATAGGTAGTGGCTAGGGCTTCATCGAGGAGTTTACTCGGTGAAACTAAAGTTTATGGAATCATCGATTTTTATCTTTATTATTTACCCTTGACTTATGGACCCGGTCTCGTGCGTGGGAAGAAGAAGAAGAATAATGAGAAGAAGAAGTAGAAGAAGAAGAAGAAGAATAAGAAGGAGAAGAAGAATAAGAGGAAGAAGAAGAAGAGGAAGAGAGAAGAAGAGGAAGAGGAAGAAGAAGAAGAAGAAGAAGAAGAGGAAGAGGAAGAAGAAGAGGAAGAGGAAGAAGAAGAGGAAGAAGAAGAGGAAGAAGAAGAGGAAGAAGAAGAGGAAGAGGAAGAGGAAGAGGAAGAAGAAGAGGAAGAGGAAGAATAAGAAGAAGAAGAAGAAGAAGGGGGAGAGGAGGAAGAAGAAGGGGAAAAGGAGAGGAGGAAGAAGGAGAAGAAGATAGAAGGAGGAGGAGGAGTAGGAATAAGATAGGATGACAAGGAAGAGGGCGAGGATGGTGAAGAGGGAGAGGAGGGTGAGGAGGAAGAGAAGAGTGAGAAAGAAAAAGAGGATGAGGAAAGAAATGAAGATGAAAAGATAGAATGAAAAGAAGAAAGGAACAAAACAAATGGAAAGAAGAAGGAGGAAAAGAACAAAGACCAGATGAAAAAAAGAAATTGTTCACTTTCCTTTTTTCCTATTTCTTTCTTTCCTCCCCCTTTTTCTTCTTATTTATCTACTTTCTCTCACCTCTCTTTTCTCCTTTCTTTTCTCCTTATCTTCGTCTTTCTCCCTCCTCATCTTTCTCTTTATCATCTTACTTTTATTACTATTCTCCTGTCTCTTGTTGTCCTTTTTTACCCCTGGTGTTCGTGACAATATAGACGGTTTAACTCTCGCAGAACTCTAGTGGCGTTTTTGACTTGAAAATTGGAAAAAGTAGTTGTGACACAATAACACAAACGGGTAAGGTGTGTATGCATGTACATTGCTACTTTCATTCAATTTTTAAGGTAGGCCGAACATCCTTCAAGCAGTAAAGTAATCGTCTAATTGAGAATTTGCATTCCAGGGTATTTAAGAATCTTGCCTCACGGTATGGTATGTACAGTCCAACTCCAACTTAACGATTTTGAAGTCGGCCATTCCAGGCTACCAGATGATAAAACAGCTTTGATTTAAAATAATTTCATCCTAAGCTTTTTTGGGAGGCAGCGCTTCCCTAGCCACTGGTTCTGCAGATGAATTTCATACAGTGCTTTTATACACACAAATAAACGTAACACTCAATCGATCAGACCAAAACCCGCGTAACCACGCAACCGGCTCAGTCCCATTCCCTTCGTCAAACCGCCGACATCACCGATCGATTAGCGATACGCCACACCATTCGGCGGGTGAAGAATATCAAAGAGTCGTCATCTCAATCAATTAACTCAAAAGAGCCGCGACGACACCAACGTCCAGCGTCCTGTCAGCGACACCGTGCGAACCCCGAACGATACATCGCGAATTCGACCCATCGATCCGCGATACACCACCCCTCACACCCGGCAAAAACATCGAATCACAATCGATGGGCGCTCGGGGGAGGGGGGAAGGCTATTAGTCGGCATTACGCGCGAGGCCTAAGCTGCCGTGCTAAGGAAAAACGCCGTATGAATATTCGAGAGTTGCCAAATTTCTTTCGAAAAAACGTTTATTTTTGAAGAAGTTTTGAATATTTTTCTTTGGAATTTTCAGATGTTTTCGGTGCGGTTGCGAAAAAAATTATCGAAAAATTCGAGAGAGAAACATTCATAGGTTTGCGAGGGAATCCGTGTTTTATCGAAGGAAATTTGGCAACGCCTGAAGGTTTATACGGCGTTCTCCCTTAGCACGGCAGTAAGAGGCCAAATCCGGATGCGAGCGGAGTCGCTAACTTGGAAGCGGATCAAAAGGTGAAACGACCGAACAATAGTGACGGGCAGACAGTGCAACATGAAAAAAAAGACCCGGCGCGGAGGACGTATGCATGGGGCAATTAGTCATTATTAGTAAGCTCATATTCATGGAGGACGGTGGCGAGGAACACCCATCATTGGCACTTGTCAGTCGCGGGTAGTTCCGGCGTTGCCGCGGAGAGCGCTGGCGTCGCGCGGATGCTGGGGCGGCGGGGGGTGGCGGCGGAAGGTCCGGCAAGGCGGCCGGCGTCCGAGTGACAAAGTTGCCGTAAAAGTGAAGAACAAAAGATGATAAGATCTGTTAGAGCCGTCAACGGTGTCAACGGGAACTTGCGGTCGGAGCG
Organism: Bemisia tabaci; assembly: GCF_918797505.1. NCBI lineage: Eukaryota > Metazoa > Arthropoda > Insecta > Hemiptera > Aleyrodidae > Bemisia > Bemisia tabaci. Next base: position 9,029,357 of record NC_092798.1, read on the forward strand.
GAGACCCCTGCGTCGTTTGATAAGTCGCCGGGGGACCTACGCTACGAGCCGGGTTGCCAACTTCAGCGGGGAGTGACGCGGGAGACTGAAAGCTTCAGGGATGCCGCTGTACTTTGAATATCTGGTGGGAAGCGCGGTTCGCCTCCAGTCTGTGCGTTCTGGGTCCTAACCTCGGTGCTTTGGTACAGACCTAGGTCCTCCAGCGAGCTGATTATTGAAAATTACAGGTATTCCGATAGAAAAAGAGGGTAAGGGAAAAATGAAGCAATCCGATTGGTTGAAACGGATAGATTATAGACTAGGATATTATAGACTAAGTTCAGGGTTACCACAGTCAGGTAATACCGAGAAAACCGGGAAAAGTCAGGGAAAACCTGAAAATGTCAGGGAAAATGACAAAAATATCATGGAAAATTTGTTGGGTCACCTTCACTTGCTGTCTGGAATGACTTCGACGTTTCGAACAACACATTTTGCCTCATTTCTAATGAATTCTTGTTAACCATTTGGCATACCTTGAATTGTCAGGTGATTTCACCAAAATGTGTCAGGAAAATGTCAGGGGATGTCATGTACTATATTCCATGGCAATCCTGTACGTTGTGGCCGTGGTAAAATATTTGCGGAGGCTCACAAATTACACGGCCCGGAAATTAGAGCACATTTGAGTGAAAAAGTAAAAACATGGGCGAACAAGGCTAAAATTATAGGAATAATGAAAAATCAGAGGGGCTGATGATTGAAATTGATAGTCAGAGCGATTGAAAAAGCAGCGTAGGCCAAGGCAAAAGTAATATGCACAAAATCTCCCGTAAATTCGCAAACGTTTCGATATTAACCCAGAGACTTAAACGCACGGGTAGAATTGTCGGAGGCCACTTTGAGTTAAAAAGTTTGGTTGTGGGGATTGAGTATCGGTTCATATTGAGCACCTACTTTTTTGATTCAACGGGTTTAAGACACGGTGCTTGTTGCAAAGCGATAGAGAATGAAGATTAAGGGAAAATGAAGGGAGCCTATTGGTTGAAAACGGTTGTTACAAACTAGACGAGAAAATGATGGACTAATACTGTATAGGTTCTCTCGTGAGTTGCCTCCTTTGTACATTGCAACCACCCGTTTCTACTGATAGAATGGTTTCATTGTCTCTGTGTCTCCTGTGTCTATCGCCTCGTCTATTAATTTCAACTATCAGCTCGCAAACGTCCCCAAAAGATCGGAGAAAAAACTTCGGGTCATACACGGAAGTTTACAGTTCAGGTGCTAGCAATTTTTGGTCTAGGCGACTCATGAAGAATGATTGATCGTTAAGATACCATCCGGGTCTGCACCAATGAATAGAATATACACACATACATAAAAAATTACGCCAGAATACATAGAATGTATTCGATGCACTCTGGCGTTTTGCGACACCCAAACGTCACATGTGTGCCTATCTTCCCAAAGGTTACGCGGCAACTTACAACGAAACGTCTATTCGCCAACGCTCTGCCACCATCCCTTCATGGGCCGTCCCTATGAAGAATTTTCAAACAAAAGTGTTATTGCTTCGTCTGAGAGTGCTTAATGAGCTGAGTTCGCAGTATTTTTCATAATTTTTCCCGATATTTCAATAGTATAAAAATAGATTTAAAAGTGAGAAAATGCACCGCCTAGTGACGTCATCTGGCGGCATTTCTCATTTAAACACATGTATTTTAGCAGATTAGATCATTTTGTCATATCTTCTCCAATAATTCTTCAACTCATGAACCGAGGGTATCTTCCCGTTCAGTTCACTCAGTAGTTTCCACTTAACCACGAAATTTATCAAATTTCAGACACCTGCAAATTCTCTTTTGGTAGAGTTAGCTCTCAACGTCAAATTTTTCAATCAAAAAAGGGTCTTGCTCCATGTAACATCAACGGATGACGAACAACCTTCCAGCCAGTGGCGTGGCGAGGATGATCGATTATCAATATTTCTCCATATGAAGCTATGGTAAAGAATCGATTATCAAGGTATCCGGTACGAACACATCGAGCCTTTTCCATAGGTTTAAATGGCAGATCAATCGATATATCGCATAGCACGCCACGCCACTGCTTTCAACGTCGAATTTTCCGATCGGAAAAAGAACTCGCCTCATCGGCGATTGGTCCGGCAACGCGGGGAGCTCTCGGGGAGGCAGACAGTGAGCGCTGAGCGGGCACTCGGCCACAGAGCTCTCAAGCTCTCAGCCACTCGAGATGTTAGTTTGCATCTCTTAAAATGACACCCACCTCGCAGAGCCCCCTCCCTCCCCCGGCGGGGAGCTCCGGACCCCGGCGGACTACAATCTGTCCTGTTCGCGACTCCGGGGCTGGCTACGACTTACAGTGGCTATACAAGTGGTTACAACCGCAATAAAGTAACTCTTCGCTGAGCCTCCTGTCTCCCTGTCGCTTTCCGCTGTCGGATTCCACTCCGCCGCGGAATCTATCCCACGTGAAACCGTAAAATTTGATACGCGGTGATTTGATATCTGATTTTGTTACTCATTCATAAACATGCGTTCTTAGGGTTGATCTTCAGAACTTTGAACTTTGGAAGCTATCTCAAAATTGTTTATTGATTAAATTTTGTGTACTAATATCGGACGTTTAAAAACTGTATACATCCGCACGTAGTAAACGTGTAACCGTAATGTATACATCATAAAATTTTTGATTTCTGATTTTGTTGCTCATTCATAAACATGCGTTTTTAGGGCGGATCTTCAGAACTTTGCACTTCTAAAGCTATTTCAAACTTGTCTATTGATCAACTTCGGTGTGCTGATATCAATATCTGACGTATAAATTTGATAACCGTGTACCCGTAACGTATATGAACCGTAAAATTTGATGAGTGATTTTACTAATCATTCATAAACATACATTTTTGGGTGGATCTTCAGAACTTTCCACTCTTAAGGCTATTTCAAAATTTCCTATGGATTGACTTCTGTGTACTAATAGCAATATCTGGCGTATAACCGTAACGTTTGTATAACCGTTTACGACCGCACGTATTTATCGTATCACCGTATAACGTATAAACCGTAACATTTGATTTGTGGTAATTTGATATCTATATAATTTTTTTACTTATTCATAAACATACATATATAGGGTGGATCTTCAGAACTTTGCACTTTTATAGCTGTGTTAGAATGTTTTTTGCGATGAAGAACTCCACAGTCATCATTGACAATTGAACTATATTTTGAAATTAGGAACTAGAATTTCTGGCTGATTTTTAGAAACACTTATGTGCATAAGGAAAGTGATTAAAGTTTTTAAATGAGCCGGAAATTGTGGTTCCCAATTGCGCAAAATATGATCCAATTCTCATCAAGAAGGATGAACTTTGATGTCAAGAGACTTTGGTAATTTCTGTGAAACACTAATAAGCAGCTCTTAGGGCTGGAAATTTAAAATGTTTTGAAACCTTACATTACGCTTTTAAATAGGTTTTTCAGATGTTATGTTTTATAATATTGAAGGAAGATAATATGGTTCCATAAACAGTTTTCAAACAGAGATGAAAAATTATGGTCATAACAGGGCATTGCAGGGGGCGAGCAATAGGCACAACCTTCAGGAGCTATACAACTATTTGCACTTCATAGGAGAACAAATTTCTCGGGTCAAAAGGTCTCGCCTACATGGATACGTGCTTTGTTAAGCTGCAAAAGTAAAAGTGAATAGAACGAGCATAACAATATACGACAAACAAACGGGAATGGGTCAACCAAGGTCACTTTGAGCTAAGTTAGTTCTTGTTCCAGAGATGACGCGAAACAATTTAGAATTCTCGGTTATCTCCCTGCATGCATGTCAAAGTTGCCGCGTTACTCAATGCGGTGTACCGCGCAATCTTAACTTCAGACACACATTTATTGTGCTAATTAATGATGATGACGTTTGCATTGATCAGAAGCATTTTTTCCCATAGAAAGTACTGCGGTTTGGCCTCGATAGCTTTGTTGATCAACAAGTGGGAATTTTCAACCCGTGAGCTTTCAGTTTCACACGAGAGAGGAATGTCATTGGTTTTAAGCCCCTCAGATAGCTTTGATTTTCCATGAATGTCGCAGAAATTTGTTTTGAATGTATACAATACCAAAAGGCAAACGTGCTCAATTGTCATGATTATTCTTCGATAGTTATCATTTTTGTGGGCGTTAAACATGCATTAGGAAAGCAGGTACAATATCTGTCTTCACTAAAAATTAGATAGTCTTGTAGAGGAAGATAAAAGAAGAAAACACATCTAGGATCAAAGTTTCGTTTTGACAAACAATTTGTCAATTTGAACAAGGTGTCATTCTTGTTCGATCGTCCTAAACTGGATGATTACTGACACGTCCTGCAGGGGCAATGGATATGCTGATGTAATTTCTCTTCTTCCACCGTACTCTAACGATTAAAAATCCACCATATTCTTCATAAAATTTACGCTTGATGCAATCAGTGAAGTGTCAATGATCTCAGTGAGGTAAGGCTTGCAATATGAAACATTTTCATTGATTAATCAAGGACTATTCTGAAATAATTTCTAAAAAACGAACTAAAAACTAAAAGAAACGGATGAAATAACATACGCCTTTACAAATTATAATATCTTATTTTTATGTTGAAGTTGAGATTCTATAAACTCCAACTACAATTTCGAAAACTTGACTGTTTTTTATTCCATTGCAGTTACTTGACTCTGGACTACTTTAATTGCCTCTAAAATTTAAGTCTCATTTGACTTCATCTACGAGTCAATTGACTCAACTAATCTTCAATACGGGAACAGAGTATATTTGTCTCAATAGTGCAACAGCTTCATATAAACTTCTCCTCCTCGGGGAGAAGAGATTCGAAGAAAAAAAATGGCAAACCTTATCCTCTGGATGTCCAATCATTCCGAGAGTTATTTCCCGGAACCTGTCCGTCAATCGCCTCGATATTGCTCCCATAAAAAAGGAATAAATCAGGGATCACTTTTCCCTAATCGGAAACAGTGGTCAAGCGAGGGCTCACGGTAAAACGAAACCAAAACAAACGAGAAATCCCGGAATATAAAAGTGAGGTACGTTGACGCCGAGCGTATTTTGTCGCTCCTCTGACGGAAGGGCGTATCTGGATTTTCACGTGAGCCTTGTTCTCCGTATATGTCTATGCTTTTCGGGGCTCATGTGGAAATCTAGATACGCCCTTACGTCAGAGGATCGCCGATTTATGAGCCGAGGGGTCGGAGCGTTAGTTTTATCGCTCCCAATTATGTTTGATAGCACAATGAAGAGCAGCCAAGAGCTGGATCATTTGTTTCTGATAAAGCTCCTCCGGATAAGACAAAGGAGGAGCAGGTATTTTTTATGAGTAAACATTTTTAATGACATTGTTTCCCCCCGGTGGAGATCACTCAAAACGGCTTAATCGAAACATTTCATCTGTGGAAATGTATGATTTTTTTATAACTTCTGATTTTTCATCGGGGCCTGTTCACCTGAGGTAGGAGTGTATAAAATTGATAAGGATCGCGGCGTAGAGATATTTTAGCTATTCTCGCGGTGGATCACGACAGTTTGAGGGAGAACACATAAAATCGTGGATTAACTTACTGAACGCCTGTTGCCAGCTCGAAGGAATTGCATACGACGATTGAAGTCCCTGAGAACGCCTGTCGGTCCAATGCGTATACTTTTTTGCGAGAGTTTTACCTCCTTAGTAGGACTTCTGATCAACCAGTCGTGGTTGGGAAAATATAATCGCTAGGATTTTCGCAGAAGAAAATTATCACCTTTGTTACTTGTGGGACTGAAGAATATAATCTTAAAACTTGACATCTTTATAATTCATAAACTTGATGTACCAAAAACTCAAATCAAATAATTGAAATCAGAGGAAGACTTATGTACCCAGTTGTTGGAACAGAACGTTCAAAACTATCAAACTTAACAAAAATTCTGGCGGTCTGAAGTTTGCAATCCAAAAACTGTAAAATCGAGTGAATTCTACTTCACATTATTCTTACGTGATATAAAACAGTTTACTACGCATCAATGAGAATTAAGGTGCTTGGCTCAAACCTCATGTGTTTCTTGGATTTACCACTAAGAAATATTTCATTTTGATTCAAGTTGAATTTTTTTGGATACAAGAAAAGGAATGCTCAAGGAAAAAAGGAAAACGTAGCTTAAATAAAGCAGCAAGATTCTTTGTTCAGGAAAAAATATTTCTTGGCAGCAAATTTAAGACATTTTTTTGCAGTGGTGAGCAAAAAGGTATAAAATGAGAAATACACCGCCATTCGGCAACGGAAGGTATCGATAAACCACCAACATTCCCCGCGACACGGCAACATGGCGGCGGGCTCGGGGGTCCGGCGGAGGGAGATAACTTCATTATTTTTCTTACTTTTCTATCCGCGCGTTCGAGTCTCCAGGCCGGGCCGGCCGGCCGGCTCCGGCGCGCCTGGGCCTGCGCCTGCGCAGTCTCCCCAGCCTCGGCCGTGTACTCACACACACGACGATCGTAAACAACGATAAAATCAGTCGGGCAGATAAGATTGTGATCGTGCACTCACCAACACTGCCGTGCTAAGGAAAAACGCCGCATGAACTTTCAGACGTTACTACCAAATTTCCTTTCATAAAACGCAAATATCCTGGTAAACTCATGACTATTTTCCTCCCAATTTTTCAGATAATATTGTTCATAATTTTACCCAAATATTCCGGAAATTTCAAGGAAAAGTATTCATAACTTTCCTCAAAAATAAGCATTTTATTATGAAGTAAATTTGGCAACTCTCGAATGTTTATACGGCGTTCTTCCTTATAGCACGGCAGAACACTTGACGGTATCAACGGATGCATTCACCGTTTCACGCGCACAGGACGACGACAACGCGACGCGTGTGTGAAGGGATGCGGGATGCGCATTCACCTCCCCGAAAACCGCATACTTCAGCTGGAATATCCGAGGAGATACGTTGTTTTCGCCCGGCGATGCATCTCGGTCTCGCTCCTGCGGCGTTTAATTAACGACTCTCAGGAATTTAGAGGTTAGGTTCTGTTCCGGGAATCCGGAGAGGTGTATACAACAGGTAGGGGATCCGTGATATGGGCAGTATATTTGGAAGGGAGGGCCCAGACCTTGAAAACAATATGGTGGGGCCATATTTGTATGCACTGAAAAAATTATGATACCGAAGAAGTCATGTCAATGATCTCTTAAATACTACCCATAACTATTTGTGGTGTTTTCACCATTGAGTGATTAATTGGACCATATTTTGCAGTAAGTAACCACAATTTACGATTCATTTTAGAAAAAATATAATGTGTGACATTAGTTTCCCTATATGCAGTTACGTGCCCTTATGAATGGAGCCGGAATAGTCAAAATGTAGTCCGATTTTAGTACGATAGCGGTACAAAAATGGTATAAATACTGCTATATTTAGTTACGACTAAATTATTTATGGTTCTCATAGAACACCACTACTTAAGCAACTTAACCACAAGTTTTCTCAGTGTGGAAATCGGTATCACATATGTATATGGTCCGGGGCAAAGCCAAAAAATAGGTTCTCTTTCTAAAAATACAGTCCACGTGGAACTACCGATTTGTAATCGCACAAGTTTGATTATAAGTTTCAGTTTAGACATATTGATCAAGGATGGAGTTTTGATGAAGACTATATTAGTACATAATTGAGTTCTTGAATAATTTGCATAAAAAGGTCTTGAGTGGGACACATGGTCACGTCATGGTCAAATAGGTAAAATCGGTCACATGGAGGATTTCGGGTCAAACATATTGGGTTACAAACTTACAACAGTTTCATTTGTGTATTTCGTTTTTGGGTAACCCGATCCCAATTTTCAGTTTTTCATAGCGTTTAGGCAAAAAATGATTTTTGAAAAAAAAAAAAAAAAAAAAAAAAAATTCGCCGATGTCCTAATTTTGATCGCCTTGTCCTTTGCGAATAGCTAAGTTTATCCATGTACGTTGGCGTCGAAGATAGCATCTGATGTGTTCGAACATCGAGAAAACAAAGGGAATGTAAAAGCCCACGAACTTTATGGCTATGGCTCATTATTCCATTAGGAACTGCATCCAAACCAAATGCATATCTCCAACAAAGGCCCGTTTTCAAAATTGCGATTCAACGGTTGAACGGAGAATCGTGCGCTGTCCGAGCTAAGTCATATGACTAATCCCTCGAATACATCATGCTTTAAAAGCTTGCACAAATGAGTTGATGGAGCTGAATGGATTATTTTCTCACTCGGCTGTTATTTTTAAGAACGATGAATGCCATCATCGGTTAGATAATGATGAAATGCAAAAGCACATTATGTATAGAAAATCAGCTTTTTTTTAAAGCAGATATTCTCTTCCTGTTTCGAAGGAATATATTATATCTCTGACATGTTAAACAAAGACAATTCTTCCGAAACAGGAAAACTGCTTTAAAAAAGCTCATTTTCCATACATGATGTGCCTTTGCCAAGCATTCTGAATCCGACAAATGCTCAGCCATCATTACCTACTTATTCAATGGCATTCAATGAAAATCAGTACAAAACGTTATATTCTTATCAGATAAGAAACAGCTTATTTCAGAACAATATTCTTCTTGACTGCAAGAATTAAGAGACAATCAAAGGGGGTTTTGGAGATGATCACCTGCCTCTAGGCGTACAAACCACCCAATGGAAGGGCAAATTGGGCTCTCAGCCGTAGTAAAAGTAACCAGTCCAGGAGAGCGCACTCAAAATTCAAACGTTGGTCCTCCAGGTTGGGGGTTGATTCATCGGGCTGACTCCCCGATACTTGTAAAGAATGTCGAATGTCAGACGACCCAGCCAGGAACCTTTTGGCTCTGAGGTACTGCCAGTACTGCAAGCTGATTATTGGCATTGATAGACAAAGTGATAGACAAAGAAGACATAGGGAGTATGTAGCGATTCTACTGGTTGAGATGGGTGGAGGCTATAGACTAAGGGAGAAAATGATGGACTAACTAAAGGGTCTCTCGTCGGTTGCCGTTAGTTAGTCTATTACCTACCTCCCATGTCCATTGCAATCGCCCGATTCCACCTATAGGATCCTTCCATATCCATTGGAAAAAAAAAAACACATTGGATCTAGAGTTCAGACTCTTAAAAACATCGACAAGAAAAAGTACTCTTGATTCAATCAGAATCTAGCTTAAATCAAGAACCAAGCCTCTCAATTGGACGTATTTCTGTCAAACGGAACTAGGTGCATTGAGACATGAGCCCTGAGACCCATAAGCATATGTGCATAACAGGGCTCACGTCATAATGCACATAGTTCCGTTTGATAGAAATACGTCCAATTTAAGTGGATTCCGTTTTGATTCAAGCAAAAATCCGATTGAATCAAGAGTACTTTTTCTTGTCAGTGTTTTCAAGAGTTGGACTCTAGATCCAATGAGGTTTTTTTTTTTTTTTTTTTTTTTTTTTTTTTTTTTTTTTTTTTCCAGTGTCCCTTTTGTCATCTTTGTTTATAGCTTCGTCATTCAATTTAAATAATCGGCCGGCGGGTATAGTTTCAGCTACATTTTTCGGTGTTATTTTCTTTTTTGTCTATCACTTTGTCTACCAACAATAATCATCCCGCTCCTTCGTTTCCACCAAGAATACACTCCATGCACGCATCGTTCGACCGTGTCTCATGTCGGACTATCCATTGGTGCGGGTGATCTTCCGGGCACTGGCACCTACACATCGCGTCGGAAAGTGCTCTCAATTTCGAAGCCTGCTCGAGTGACCTTGGTGGGCGTCGGGCCAAGACTCCGTGACGCATCGGCTCGACGCGACGTGCGACGCACGACCCGCTCTTCTTCCGACGCGTCTGCTCGTGTGACGTGACGCGGCGCGACGTGATTCCGACGTCGTCGCTGAGTTGGCGAAAAGGGGAGCGGAGGACAGGACAGGCGCCTGACCTGTCGAAGAACTACGCTCTTGGCACGGACCGGCCCCGTCGATCGAGTGCGAAGAGAAAACTGGAGGCTCTCCCCTGGCTGCTGAGCGGTGCGTTTCTTGAGGCGCTCGAAGCCCATACAGGACTGCTCCGCGAAAATGTTGAGGGTAAAATTGTTTTTTTTTTTTTTACAAAGTGTGTTACTTGTAAACTTTATGGGCGGATCCGAACGGGGGGTTGTAGGAGGCGTTCGTCCCCCCCTTCCTGTCCGCCCGAAAAAAAAGGAGGAAGAAAAAGAGAAGGAAGGAAGGAACGGAGGAAAGGAGAAGGAAAGACGTGTACATTTGGTAATTATTCATGATGAAATGACTTAAATTACATATTAGATGCCTCAAAACTTCACAAATTTTCTGGGAGATACCCCCGGACCCTCTTTACAACCCCCACCCCCCGTTCGAGGTGTCTGGATCCGAAAGTAATTAATCCAAAGTGCCTTCAAGTCATTGTATATGTAACATGGTCAGCCATCAAGCACGAGTACTTGCTTTCAAGCGTTGTCATTGACATCAACTCCCGTTGAACACGAGTTCTTATTTGCGAGGCATGGATTTATATCTTCTTTTTCATCAATAAGGAAATATTTATATTTTATTAGGCGAAAACTAGTGTTGCCCTCCAAATTCAAATTTTTTCCCACCCCATTATAGTTCTCAGATTGTCACTGCGAGAGCTCTCAACTATATTTCAAATTATATTTCAGCTACATGGACGTATTTATGCCTAACGGAATTATGTGAGTTATGACGGGAGCCCTGTTACACATGTATTCTTATGGGTCTCAGGGCTCATGTCTTAATGAAAGCTCCGTTTGGCAGAAATACGTCCATATATACTAAGATTTTGCGTGTATTCGATTCTTCCCCTTTCCGAACGACCCACCGAAGTCTCGCGTGGTAAGAAGGTGACCGATGAGGTTGAGGATGACATCCACCCGTTGGCCTTATTAAGATTGCTCGGGGGCCGATTGCGACAGCTCGGCGCTCATTTCCCGCGCGGATCACCCCAGTAACCTCCGCGGTTATCGCGCAATAAAATGCCCGGCCACCATTTTTAAACGGCGCTTTGAATTACTTGTTTGCCGATGCAATTGATTTATCCCGCACGGGATCCCGGCCATCCGCTCCCCCGCGCGAGAACAGCGCGACTCCGATGGCGACTCCAAGTGCGATACGCGGTTTTTGCCGGGCATCCGAGTCCTGCGGGCAGGCGCGTCGGACGGTGCCCACCGGAGAAGAGATGCCCGGTCCGAGGATGAGCTTTCGCAATTTTTCAAACTTGCCAACACGCTCGCCGTCCTGACGGTGCCGCTGAAACGCATGCGTTCTTCCCGCTTTTCGACGTTGCCGAATCGCCCTCTGAGGAATAGGAAGATTACGTAAGCACCCTTTGCATTTTTATCTACAATGGAAAAAAAAACACATTGGATCTAGAGTCTAGACTCTTGAAAACATTGACAAGAAAAAATACTCTTGATTCAATCAGATTTTTGCTTAGATCAAAAGGAAATCCGCTCAAATTAAGAGGCGTGGTTCTTGATTTAAGCAAAAATTCGATTGAATCAAGAGTATTTTTTCTTGTTGATGTTTTTAAGAGTCTGGACTCTAGATCCAATGTGGTTTTTTTTCCAGTGAAGGAGGAACGCTTTATGAGCATCCACACGTTGCCATGCATCCTTCTGTAAGAAACGAATTCACTGAGGAATTGGTAAATATTTTCCAACAGATTTTTCAGAAATTTTTTTTCGCAATTTAATCTAAAATGCCTGGAATTTTTGAGGAAAAAATACATCACTTTCCTCAAATATACCTATGATATTGACAGTTTAGAAACTACCGAATTTTTATACGGCTTTCCTCCTTATCTGCACGGAAAATTCGACTGGAGCCGTTTTTGGGGAAACTCTATATGAATTTCCTCGATTACACGATTTTTTTCTTGCTCATTGAAAGTCTATATTTTACGAGATGCATCATGAAAGCTGGTTCTCATGTGCGTAGGAAAAAAACCCAAAATATTCTTAAAAATACTTAAACAGCTAATAAGAAAAACTACGTTCCCTCGTGCGGGAGATGACGATATATCGATTTATTCTTATTGACTGTAATAAAGGACGTATGCCATTGTTATCGTTTAGATTCAATTCGATGTAATTGGACCGCAGTTTGCAACAAGGAACTAAAATTTCTAGTCCAGTTTAGAGACAGCGTATGTACAATTAGTTACCCTACGCACATATACGTGATCGTGTGGACGAGCCAGAAATTGTAGTTCCTAATCGCGAAACGTCAAATTGAAAATCCCGTCGTAAAAGGTCGCGGTAGACGATCAAATTCCCGAACCAATTACCATCAAAGTGTCGGGAGTCATCAGTCTTTTGATGAGTCATCAAACTCATTGATTTGCTTAATTTTAAAATGAAAACTTTGCAGAAATGTTTCCTGTGGCAGGAAATGATGCATGGTGGCACTCCATTCTGATCTTACTTTGAGTGTAAAAGTAGTGCGGCCCGTCAAAATTTGATGGTAGATGGTGACCATCAGTCATCAGCATGTCTACTTTGATCGGAATTGGTTCGGAATTTGATCGTCTATCCAGGGCTTAACGTCACCACCAAGACTAACAGTTTCTTTCCTACGCACCTCGGAGCCACCACTACGGCAACGGCGGGGCACCAAGAACGGACACCTCCGGTCGGCGACGCGGGCTCCGCTCGAGCGCTCACGTATGGAAAATAGCCTCTCGGGCGGCCTGGACACGGGAACGCGGCTCGGCGGGGCAAAGGACCCGCGGACAGGAACGCCGCGCGGAAAATGGGACAAACGGCGCGGAGCCCGCAGCACAATGACAACCCGGCGCGCCGGACCCGAGCGATTACGCACCGCGTTGCCGGCTCGCCGCGCCCGCCAGCGCCACCTCCCGGCCGCCCCGCGCACTCCGCTCCCACCTGACAACCCTCGCCACGCACAGAGTGTGAACTTTGCGTTTAATTGAATTTATATGCGCTGCCGAGCTCATCGCGAACCCTGGATACAGGGTGACCCGACGAGGTCCTTGCAGCGGAGACGCAGTCGATGAGCTGAATTCCCAGCATAGGCGATTCGTTGCGTCAATCGGAGCTGATTGTCTTGAATCCGATGAAATTGCTGACATCGGTGTCGTCAGAAAGGTGAGAGACTCAGCCACCAATCACAGAGCTTTCTATCAGATTCACCTAACTCCCGGGGTACGGGTTGAATCCCGATGATGACTCCGGTGAGCTCCATCCATCTGTTTGTTGAACCCCAAAAAAGAGGATCGGGTTCATGAGAAAATATGGATGGATCAGTTGCGCTGGTCACAGAATCGTGATTTTATACTAGATTCTTGTAGAAAGGCAGGGAAATAACAATGTCTGTCCAAACTGCAACTATCTACGTTCAATATTAACCGAGATATCGCCCTTTGAAAAGTTGAGTTTTTGTCGTCATCCACCGCGGTAGTGACACCCTTGGTTTCTTCCACCTTGCTTTCATCAATCAGGCAAACACACATTTGCACTAGTTTCTCACCGAAAAATTCGGTTGGAAGCAAGGTGGAAGAAACATTGGATGACGTCAAAAACCAGACTTTTCAAAGGGCGATATCTCGGTTAATATTGGACGTAGGAAGTTGCGGTTTAGACCAATCTTATTATTTTTAGCTAATCTACAAGAATCAAGCATCAAAACACGATTCTGTAACCAGCGCAGCTCAGCAGGGTAACTTCTAAAAGAGGCTGGCCAAAAATCAGTACTTTTACAGTACTTTTTCAGTACATTCCCGAGAAATTCAGTACCTCCTTACGGAAAAATTCAGTACTTTTTCAGTACCTCCATTTGACGAAATTCGAAAAAATTCAAAAATTTGAATTTCTCTCTCAAATTGCGACAAAAATTGGAGATTTCGGATCCTCTAAGGGAATTTCCGCACTTTTTCAGTACTTCCGGACCGCCCTTAAAAAATCACTAATATTTCTGAAATTACCGGAAATTCCGGACTTGTAGACACCCTACTAACAGACTGACCCATTCAATCCATATCTTGAAAATGTTTCACCTCAGTCATCAGAAATGGCTCCTGGATTGTGCGGCATTGGAGTACGGTCACCCTGTATGAAAGCGGTTACAACTCCCTTAATACTCGCGGACCGCGGCGGCCGGGCAGTGTCCATTGAAGTGGTTGGACGCTGCGTTGCCGACGGATTGACTCCTCCGTGGATTTTATGGGGCCGGATTTTGCGCAAGCCGCGATTCAGGGGTCAACGAGCGGGAATTGCGCATGCGCAAGTCTTATTTGACGCCACTCCTCGCCCGGGATTAGCCCCGTAAAAGAGCATCCGCGGAAATGAGGAGGGCACTTCATTTGAGCAGACCGAAGGCTCGATAACCAATTGCGGCACGTGCGTTACGTAACGTTTTTTTTACAGCTTTAAGAGATGTAGTGGTGCATCTGTGACGGGACTATTGGCTCCTTTGAGCAAAGTTCACTTCCGGAGGGCTGATGATTGACATTTATAAACAAAGCGAAATGGACAAAGAGGCAAGGAGAAAACGTAATGATTCTATCTATGTATTGAGTCACTTTTATGGCGCGCTAGGGTGCTCTACGACTCCTACCCGCCATAGGAATCTGTCATAGTAGAGATCCTCCAGAATCTGGCATTTCTCCATCACTTCACGGATGCCCTCTACCCACCGCCACCGTATGGCTGGACGCCCTCTCCGTCCAATGTTAGGTCGAAAAGGGCAGTTTTTATAGACTAAAGGAGAAAATTATGGACTAAAATTATTCTGGTTCTTAGACTAGTACTATCTCGTTTTTCAGAAGGTTCATCCAGAAATGGTAGCTCATTGGAAGAAAGAAGTAATAATATGGGTGGAGAAGGCTAAATTTTTTTTTAAAAAAAAACAATAATAATAACGCCTTGAGTCGATCGTTGAAATTTATAGACAGAGAGACACACAAAGAGGCCAAGATCAAGGCCTGAGTAAAATGCCGAAAATCACCGGTAAATTCGCAAAACATTTTATACTAACCGAGAGACTTAAACGCACGGGTAGAATTGTCGCAGGTCACATTGAGGTAAAAAGTTTGGTTGCAACTTCTGTTTATATTGAACGCCGAGGTTCAGGCTGATTATTGAAATCGATAGACCAAGTTTTAGACAAAGGAGATCAAGGGGGAAAAAATTTGAATTCTCGCTCAAATTGCGTCAAAAGTGACAAAACATTCCGGACCTTTTTGCGGAATTTCCGCACTTTTCCATTACTCCCGGACCGCCCTTAAAAGATCAGTACTGTTTTTGGACTTTCCGGAAATTCCGGACTTGTAGACACCCCGAGA